>NW_008336857.1:223185-225803 GCF_000622305.1 Nannospalax galili
CACCTTTACTTTGAGACACTCTCAAGGCTGGACCTGAACTCACTGTGTAGCTGAGATGATCTTGAACTTTTGTTCTTCCTGCCTCCACCTCCCAAGTGCTGAGGTTTCACATATGTGCCATCAACATCTGGTTTTATGCAGTAATAAGGATAGAACCCAAGACCTCACTCATGCTAGGCAACCACTCTACCAAAACTGAGCCTCACTCCTACCCACTCTCTCTTTTAAACATTTATTTATTTATTTATTAAACTTAAAAAATTTTATTTATTATTTTTATTTTATGTGTATGAGTGTTAGGCCTGCATGTAGGTAAGTGCACCTGTGTTGTGCAATGCCCGTGGAGGTCAGAAGAGGCTGTCGGATCCTGTGGGACTGGAGTTACAGACAGTTGTTAGCTTCCATGTGGATGCTGGGAATCGAACCCAGGTCCTCTGCAAGAGCAGCCAGTGCTCTTAACTCCTGAGGCATCTCTCCAGCCCCATTCTCCTTTTTGTTTTTTGACAGGGTCTCCCTAGTCAAAGCCTACCTGGAAGTCACCATGTGAACCAGGGTGGCCTCAATCTCACAGAGATCCACCTGCCTCTGCCTCCCAAGGGCTGGAAATTCAAGGTGCACATCACCAGCCTGGTGTAATTCTCTCTTTTTTAAAATAGAATTTTTATCTTGTCTTATCCAAGGAGACCACTGGCTCTTTGCAGAATGACCTGTTGAGCACAGATTTGATAAGAGCCCAGAGGCTGTGAGTGTTGGAGGGAAGGGGATGAAAGGAACCAAGGGGGCCACCAAAGGACAAAAGAGAGTTGGGAGGGCAGCAAAAGGGAAGAAATAGTGCTAAATAGGGAACAAAAGTCCCTTGAGACTAGTTGGAGCTTTGTAGGGCCTGGCACATAGTGGGACCCAAAGACTACCAATACACACACATCACCTGGGGGCCTGTGGGATCCAGTGGCTCCTCCTCCACCAGAGAATAATGAGGTAGAATCTGCATTTTAACAAGTTCCCAGGTGATTAGTATGCTCAAGAAAGCTGAAAATCACTGATATGTGGATTGGCTATGGGAGAGCTACACTCAGAAAGCCTCAGAGAAAGTGGGAAGGAGGGCTGCAGCAAGAGGAAGTGCAAGGCACTGAAGTCTGCGTTCCATGGGGACCTCCCAGCTGTGCTCACAGCCCTGCTGCTCCCATTCTGTCTGTCTCTTTATCTAGTCAAGTTCAGAAGAGTCAGGGAGATTTGCATAAGGAGGCCTGCAGTAATGGGGCTCGTGGGCACAGGTACTATCATCTGATAGCTAATTAAGCCATCCTGGTAAATCATCTCCAGGATGCTGGTTATTATTTTAGGAAATGACATAAAGAGAATGATAATTAAAAGTAACACCTTGGGTGGGAATTTTTACTTCATTACAGCAGTTAGCAAGTAAATTACCTTGGGATTTTCCTGTAAAGGTAGCATTTCTATAAATTTTCATAGATCACGCAACCTCAAAGCTTGCCTGCACTTTGACCCACCTTTCCTCTACTGCCGTGGTGGGTTGTGGCTTTATTCTACTGCTGTGTGGGTGGGATCCCCCCACCCCCATTTCCATTCTACTGAGCACTTTCTGATTTTTGACTCTGACTTGCAACGGGGGAGGATATTGTTTCCGGATATGACAGTATAAGACACGATATTCACAGCATGAAATGCTAAGCTGAACTGTAGGTCACTTTCAGGTGAGAAGGCAGTTTTTCACTGTTAATCCCACACAAGGCATTTTCATGGCAGTGTTTTTCCATCTGAGACTCTCATTAGGATAGCATCCGGGGATCTGCTATTAAGCAAAAAATTCATTCTCTGTCCATGTGCAGCCTCTAAGCCTTCCTGCTCTGCCTCAGGCATGGGGCTCCCAATAGGCCTTCTCTTCTCCCAAGACTGCCACCTTCTTCCTTGCTATGCATCTTTCCATCCTTCCTGCCCTTCACTACCTATGAAGTCCACTGTCTATAACCTGAGCCACTGGGTTAGTGATGTTCATTGACCTGCCTTGCACCCTGCCCTCCTGCCTTCCCAGCTGACAAAATCCCAACTGCAGATAGCCCCACAATCCACCTTCTCTGTTCCTGACTTCTGAGAGAACTAGGAGAAAATCCACAGAAGCCCCGACCAAGACCACCACAAATGTGGGGTCTGTCTTCAGCTGAATTCTCTGGGGTCCTCTCACAATCATTTTATTGTCCTAAGTCAGTTCCTCTCTCCCTCTAACTTGACTGGCATCCCCACCTCATGGAGGTGCCCCCTCTTCCTCATTCCCAGCCCTTTCCATTAGCTCATGTAGGCCACTTGATGATGGACAGAACCCTGGGCTTGTGACAAAACAAACCACAATTTCAGGGATGAGGCCCAGGACTGTGCAGCCAAGAAAGCTGTCTTTTCTTTTCCTTTCTTTTCTTTTCTAATTTTATTTATTATTTTTATCTTAATTAATTAATTAATTGTCTTTTTGAAGCAGCGTCTTCCTGTAGCCCCAGCTGTCCTGGAACTCACTATGTAGACCAGGCTGGCCTTGAACTCAGAGATCTGCCTTCCTCTGCCTCCCAAGTGCTGGGACTACAGGCGTGCGCCACCATGCTCGGCTT
>NW_008336857.1:227310-228912 GCF_000622305.1 Nannospalax galili
TGGAATTCACTATGTAGATCAGGCTGGCCTTGAACTCACAGAGATCCGCCTGCCTCTGCCTCCCAAGTGCTGGGACTACAGGCGTGGGCCACCACCCCTGGCTGATTTTATTTTATGTGTATGAGTGTATTGCCTGCATGTGTGTAAGTGCACCCGTGGACTTACAATGTCTGTGGAGCACAGAAGAGGGCGTTGGATCTGCCATATGGGTCCTGGGTCTTCTGCAAGAATAGCCAGTACTTTTAACCACCTACCATCTCTCTACCCCCCAGCCTCCTGATTTTTAACCTCCTAAATATTATAAATCTACTTTTTCCCACTTGACCCCCTATCCTTAGCTTTCACTCAGACTTTAAATAACCTCTCAACTGGTCTGTCGCCAGTTACACCCTATCTTCACACTTGGTGGTATGGTATTTCTAAACTGTCAATCATGCCAGGTCAGTCCTCTGGCTTAAACACTTCAAAGACCTCCATGATCTAAAAGTAGAGGCCCAGCTTCACGGCCAGTCATGAGTCCTCAGCTGCAGGGCTGGGCAGGCAAGGCGCCTAGTGTGCAAATCTTCAAGAGACAGACTCTCAAGTGCTGACCCTGCATGTGCGTGACCCAGCAAGTGGTATATTAAATTTTGCATCTAGTGTCTGGTCCTTGCCCTGTTCCATTGCTTAACAGTCCACCTTACTTCTGCATTCGGTGCTTTGGTTACTCTCACTCTCCTTACAGCTAGCTCCTGAGACTCTAGGAAATGTCTCACAAATCAGAGTGAGCTTGAGAAATCCTCTCCTTAGCCTTACCTCCAGTGCTCACTTCACCCTGAGGTACGTCTCTATCATTGTTCAGGCCATATTGGATCCTTCCACTCTCTGGGAGCTTCTTGCGGTCTCCAGTGTTCATTTCGCTCTAGGTATTGCCAAGCCTCTGGTAGTGTAGAAGTCAGTGGAGATTCTATAAATGGGAGCTGAACTCAAGACTGCTCTGAGAACTCACTTGAGTCGGTCACTGATGCATTCAAAACCCCATTATCACTCAGCTCCTTCAGAACGAAGTGACTCTGCACCCTTGTTCAGACTGGAGGGAGGGCATTAAATAAGCTCTTTCAGGGTAATGGTCAGAACTCAAGCAAGTAACTCCCCTTCTGACAAATTCACTTGATGTGAGCCTGCAATTTTCACAGGAATTATGTGCAGCCGAGCCAAGAGCTAATTTTTGAGCTTTTTCCTGCCAAATTTCCTCCATGCTGGCTTGGCTCGGTGTTTCCCAGCAGAGAACACAAGTAGCTTGGGGAGTTATTCCGGAAGCTCATAAAACTTATAGAGAGGTACTCAGAAATGTGTCTCTATCCCCCCGCCCCACTTAGAGAGTATCATGGCCAACAGGACAGAACAGGTTGTTAGAGAATCTGTGTTGAATCTTCTTGTAGGCTGGTTAGGAAGGACCTGTCATAGAATGTACAGCTTCAATGTCATGAGTTTCATATTTTTAGTATCATTCCTTTGTTTATATTTATTATTATTATTATTATTATTATTATTATTATTGTGTGTGTGTGTGTGTGTGTCTGTGTTCTACTCAGAGCATATAATAACCATTGCCCATATGAC
>NW_008336857.1:229451-251459 GCF_000622305.1 Nannospalax galili
TATAATTATATAGTGTGTGTGCTCACATGTGAGTGTGGTTGTGTCTGTGTGTGTATTATTGTGTGTGTGTGTGTGTGTGTCTGTGTATGTAGGTCAAAGGAAAGCTTATGGGAGCAGGCTCTTTCCTATCATGGGAGTTCTGGGGCTTGAATTCAGGTTATCAGGCTGGTGGCAAGCAATTTTACTCACTGAGCCATCTCAGTGATCCTGTTTTTATATTTATCTGATATAGGCATTGCTATGTATCTGGAGCTGCCCTTGAGCTCACTGTCTTGTCCAAATGGACTCAAACTTGCAGCAATTCTCCTACCTCTACCTGAAGAATGCTGGGACTAACAGGTATGTCCCACAAGGCCCGGCTTTAGTGTCACTCCTCGCCTGTACTTCTTTAACTGTAGCCTTCCTTCACTGAGGATAGCCTGTGCTATGGACACTGCTGTATGTTCTCTGTGTAGGCAGGCAGAATTTATTCAATTTGTTCAACATTACTATTCCAGGGCTGGCACAGTACTTGGCACACAGTAGGTCCTTTGCATCACCTAGTGATGGAAACAGACCAGGAGCTGGAGGGGGCTTGTCTCCAGACGTGCAGGGCTGAGGGTGACAACTGAAATCATGGTGCTCTAGCTTTCCAGTTGCAGAGCAGCCCAGAGTGCTTGCTGGCTCTATCCTCTGTGTCTGGGTGCCCATGTTTGAACCTTGACAACAACAGTTGATAGACTAGGGAAGGCCATTTCATGCACTGAATCAAGCAGAAACAGAAACCTGACCACCCTACTCCAAGCCCTTCACTGCTTTGCTCCTCTGGTGAAATTTGGGGAAATTGTTTTTTGGGGGTGTCATCTCCTGTCTTTAGCTCACCTTCTAGCTTCCCTCACAAAATGCAGCAAAACACCAAACCCACCCTGAAAATCCCCAAGAGGAAAACATGATTGCGCTTCTCAGAAATGATGGTTATCTTTACATATGCAACTATACAGTAAGGCAGCTACAGACTGTATTAGCCTCAGAGAGGGGAAAAAGATAAGAAAACCCCTGTGCAGACCCGGGACACGGCCGGCTCACATAAGATTTGCCATAGGCTCTCAGGAGTGCCTGGACCCTCTGAGGTTCTTTCATCATCTGCCCAGACATGCTGGCCAAGAACATCTGGGACGCTGTTCCATGTGGTCTCTGAGTCGGAGTTTTAGAACTAGGACAGGGTGTCAGAGTTCAACTCTTCGATCCCCATCTAACCAGATTTTTCACATTTGATTGATAAGGAAAGGGTTTTCTTGGCTAACTTGAGGCATGGCTGCTGTGGAGTAGAATGGAGACTTGTATCTGGTTTTCTAAATCCCAATTTTCACACCATATTGCATTAATGCACCGTGTTTAAAATAGCTACAAAGAGTGGAGAGACTTAGGGAAGAAGAATTAGCTATTTCTAGGACTGTAGATTGGTTCTTAGTTGGTTTCATTTTTGTATTTAACATAGATTAGCTTTTCTTTTTAAAAACTGTTCACATTTTTATTGTATGTGTGCGGGAGTGTGTGTGTGCATGTGTGTGTGTGTGTGTGTGTGTGTGTGTGTGTGTGTGTGTGTGTGTGTGTATGTATATGCCATGCCCTGGATGTGTCCAATCAAAGGACAACTAGTAGGAGCTGGTTCTCTCTTCCACCATGTGGATTGTGGAGATTAAACTCGGGTTGTCAAGCTTGGTGGTTTTACCTCCATCTGACTGACTCTAGATTAGTTTTTCTAGTTTCACAACCCAAGACACCAACAGGAAGCTCCCTTTGGTTCCACACTGATCCTAATAGATGTCTGGGGAAGACTTATGGAAGGGCACAGAAAGGAGCCTGGATCTGTGAGGAGCTCTAAGTGGCTTATCTTTTATCAAAACCATGCATAAGAAGTAACATTGCTTCAAAGAATGGGCGTGAAGGAAGGGGTTGCAAGGAAAACTGTGAGTCTTGAAGGATAAGTGGGGATTTATGTAGCAACAGGGACATTTGCAGTGCCTGTAGGCTGGGGATGGGATGTTCAGAAACTCGTGTGTGCAAAGCATGAAAAGAGTGGCCTGGGTCCATGCAGCTGGTGTCTGGCCTGGTAGCAATGTGCTGGGTTTACAGGCATGTGCCACTATACCCAGTTTATACAATGCTAAGGATTGAACTCAGCTTCAGGCATGCTCTACTAACTGAGCTACAACCCCAGCTCCTAAAATGGCTTTTTATTTTTTGAGACATGGTTTCACTGTGTAGCCTGGCTGGCCTGGAACTCACTATGTAGACCAGGCTGGCCTTGAATTTACAGAGCTCCACCTGCCTCTGCCTCCTGAGTGCTGGGATTAAAGACATGTGCCACTACACCTGGCCTAAAAATATCTTTTAAGGTAGTAATTATCAAAGGAAGATTTGCATTTTAGATAGATGCCTTTAAGGAACCAGACTTTTTTTTTGGTTAGAGTCACTGTCTAGATTCATTCATCCATTCATTTATTGATCCAAACTTATAATGCCCGTAATATAAGTCAGGCAGTGATCAAGACAAGAAAAAGTTACATAAAACCAGCAGGACTGGAGACGGAGTCATATAACAAAGTGTAAAGGCTGAGAGACAGGTTTGAGAAATATCAGGAGTTGAAAATCAGCAAGACCCAGTGACTAATGATATGGAGGAAGCAAGATGGGAAGAGAAACATCTCTGTAGATGGTTGAAATCAATACTGTGGCCAATATTTTGGGATTATATAACGTCTCGAGAAATTTTCCGTCAGGAGCTCCAGAAAGAATAAAACCCATGTGCTAATATGTAAAGATCAAGCAGTCTTCATCTGCAGTCTTGGAAACAGGAGACTACTTTAGAATTTGTTATTTCTCCAGGGGAAAGACAGACCTGCCCTAGGGATCTACTCGAAGTGCAGATGGAGCTGAGAAAGGTTGAAATAAAATTGAAAAGTTTTGCTGGGCCTCTTTCTACAAGAGCCTTGTGGTAAGCCTTTCCTAGAAGAATTCTAATTTTGTCAAAATGGATCTGCTTTCATGTAAATTTAGAATGAGCTCTCAAAAACTGAGAGCAGCAAGAACAGCAGGTGAACACAGATGGGGTGGGGGACAGAGCAGATGGGGCAAAATTTGAAAAAAATACATGTATTTTCTTAAAAGAGAAATAAAAAGTTCTTTACTAATGTTAACTCACCTGGCCAAAACATTCACTTTTGCTTTCTTAATTCCTTTTGTACTACCACAACTAAAGAACAGCGAGAATAAAAACAAAAGGCTGTGCGCTGTTAAAACCTTTACCCTGTGCTATACGACGGGGATGTCTTGTTGGGCAGCTTGCCCAGGTTGCCTCTTGTTCTCTCTGTTCTGTACGGTGAACAGGTAAAATGTAGTATTTACAATTCTGGGAGTGAATTAACCCCTGGAGAAATATGGGTTGGATTTTCTCACATGCTCACAGTTAGCTGGTTTGGTACCTGAGTAGGGTACCAGTTTCCTTTTGTTGCTAGAAGACAGGGCATTAGAATCAGGTCAGGAAGCTGAACAGCCAACATGATAGAAGAGTCTGATCCTGGAGTGAGGCTGATGGCTCAGCAGACAAAGAGCTTGCTGTGCCAGCAAGAGGACCTGAGTTTGGAAACAACGTATCCTTGGAGCAACCGGCTGGGGAGACTAGCTAGCCTTATCTGTGAGCTCTGGGTTTCCTAGATCTTGCCTCAAGAAATAAGGTGGAAGAGCGACTGACTGAGAAAGACTCCAGGCATCAACCTTGGGCCTCATGTACTGTATACCTACATCCTCACACACATGAACATTCACACATATGTGTGTATACCACACACACAGACACATGAAAAAAAGAAATAAGAAATATTCTGATACTGGAGTCTTCTCTATCCTGGACATTGTTATATTATCTGTTCCTCTTTGTAAATGGCTTCCAGGAACTTTACTTCAGGACTAGACCTGATTACAACACACAAGACAAATACACTCAAGAGGCCCTAAGAAGCCCCAGTGAAAGTAGGCTCTCAACTTCCTATGCAGGAGTAAATATTTCACAAACGGCAAAGACTTTTGTTTTAAGTAGCTAAAAACAACTGTTTTGGAGAAACAAGGCTGAACTAACTGCTGACACGCGATCAGAGCCTGATAGCTCAGCTGCACACTTGGCTCCCAGCTGTGGGTTAAAGTGAGCTCTCAGCCTTGCAGAGGCTTTCTGCAAGTGCAGCCTGCCAAGACAAGAAACAGGTACCTGTGAGCAAGGACCGCGGCCTCAAAACACCACTCCAGACTGCCCAGAATGGCACCCAGGGAGTAGCTTTGGAAGCTAGGCGATTAATTTTATTCAAAATATTTAAAACTTTTGTTATTTATTTATTTATTTATTTGTTTGTTTGTTTGTTTGTTTGTCTTTTTGAAGCAGGGTCTCCCTGTAGCATTATTTATTTATTTATTTGTTTGTTTGTTTGTTTGTCTTTTTGAAGCAGGGTCTCCCTGTAGCCCCAGCTGTCCTGGAACTCACTATGTAGACCAGGCTGGCCTTGAAATCACAGAAATCCACCTGCCTCTGCTTCCCAAGTGCTGGGACTACAGGCATGCGCCACCACGCCTGAATTATTTATTTTTAAGTGTAGAAGTGTTTTGCATGCAATGCCCACGGAGCCAGAAGAGGGCATCAGAACCCCTGGAAATGGTTGTTACCCACCATGTGGGTGCTGGGAAATTGAACCCGAGTCCTCTGCAAGAGCAACCAGTACCTCTTAATCACCGAGTCATCTCTCCATCCCCTTATTCAAAATATTTGTCTTATGTTCTTTTTCCTTTTAGACATACACTCTATATTGATCTGGAATTCCTGGGCTCAAATATTCCTCCTGCCTCAGTGTCTCAAGAAGTTGGCACTAAGGATGTGACCACCATACCTGGCTTTTTGCTTTATTCAAATAGAAGGGCAAAGATGCCAGTCTTCCAGCTGAATAATGCGTGAGGGCTATTACTTGCTTGTGTTAGAAAACCTCGGCTGACAAGAATTTCTTATGGAGAAAATGGAGGTGACTTTAAACTATTCAGCTGGGCCCCCTGAAGGCTACTGATAACCCTAGGTTTGCAGAGTCTTTTCCACTGGGCTTGGGGAGGAGAGCCTCTCCATATAGGAAAGGGGAGAAAAGAGAGAACAGAGAAGCTGTATCATATAGGTGGCTGTCCTCTGTGCTTTATTAAGCGAAAGGGCTGAAAACATTTTATATGCTCCCAAAAATTACCAATAAGAAGCAATGCAGGAGGAAATCAGGGGCCCAAGGGAGCAGAAGTTTGTGGAGCCTGCCTGGGATGGAGATTCACAGAGGAGCTGGAAGTGTAAGGCAGGAGGTGATTTCATCCTGGTATGCTTGCTTCCACTCCCTTAACCATACGCCACAGTGTCCTTTTCTATGTGACAGTAGTCAGTGAGTAAACAGAAACAAAATGGAGACTAAGACTTTATTCCTCCCTAAATACATGTGGGGGAATGGTCCTCTTTTAATGAGTACCCAGCCACAGTGTTACAGCACAGTAAAATCAAAGGCCTTCTCATTACATGGGTTTTCCCATAACCTGAAAAATTATTTACTGAGTGTCTAACCAGAGTGACAAACACCCCCAAAGTTTAGATCTGCATCAGTGTCTCCCCTCCAAAGCAGCTCAGGTTATAGCTCTTATGAAGGACCAACAGGAAGGAGTTAAAACATAAAACATAAATATAAGTATGAACTAATAGCCACGAAAGGGGGAAGCAGTGTGGTAGGAACTATCAAAACCACTGTCTTGGAAACACACCATCTTAGACAGCACCCTATAGACTCCCTGAGAGTCAATAGGAGGTTGTCAAATGAAATTATAAAAATTATAATTAGGGACTGGAGACATGACTCAACCATTAAGAGTGCTTGCTGCTCTTCCAGAGGATCCAAGTTCAGTTCCCAACACCCAAATCAGGCAGCTCACAATTGCTGGTGACTCCAGTTCCAGACACCTTCTTCTGGCCTCCAAAAGCACCTGGTCATATGAGCATTACACACACATATATACATACATAAAAATAAATCTCTAAAAAGAAATGATAATTTAATCAGATAAAACATCTGAGACAAACCCACAGGATTCAAGAAATGTAGATGATCTTATAGCTAGTCAGGTGTGGTGATGCATGCCTTTAGTCCCAGCACTCAGCAGGTAGAGGCAGGCAGATCTCTGTGAGTTCGAGGCCAGCCTGGTCTGCATAGTGAGTTCCAGGACAGCTGGGGCTACAGGGAGACCCTGTCTCAAAAGGCCAAAAAAAAAAAAAGCAAGCCTCATGGTTAAAATGTTGCCTTAGTGTCCCCACCCCACCCCATAAATTCTTCTGCACAAGCCACTTTTCTAAACATAGCTTAGTTATCAGACTTCTAGGTTTCTAGGTGTTTGCCTAATTTTCTGCTACAATGATGCTCTCTCTCTGTCTCTCTCAGCTCCAAGTAAAATTAATGAGAATGTTTATGATGCTAGGAAGAGTAAAGAAAAAGTAGACAAGGATTTAGGGTAGAAATCTGTCCTATAGGGTGCTGTCTCAGATGATGTGTTTTCTAGACAGTGGTTTTGATAGTTCCTACCACACTGCTTCCCCCTTTCGTGGCTATTAGTTCATACTTATATTTATGTTTTAACTCCTTCTTGTTGGGCCTTCATAAGAGCTATAACCTGAGCTGTTTTGGAGGGGAGACACTGATGCAGATCTAAGCTTTGGGGGTGTTTGTCACTCTGGTTAGACACTCAGTAAGATCTGGAGGGTGAGCAAAATAAAATATTTATATTCAAGGAGACTAGAGTTGTTAATTTTCCTATCTAAAATTTTATTTACTTATTTACTTACATATTGATTTTTACTTATTTATTTAGTGTATGTTTTCATGTGCTGGGGTTTGAGTGTGGCAGTCAGAGGACAACTTGTAGGAGTTGATTCTCTCCTTCCATCATGTGGGTCCCAGGGATCAAACTTGGGTCCTCAGGCATGGTGGCAAGTGCCTTTACCTGCTGAGCCTTCTCATGTCCCTGTCAGTAGTTTTCTATCGTTAGCTTCCTAGAGCTTCGCCCAAGCAGCAGTCTCAGGGAAGCAGGGAAAGCACATGGAACAAATACAGTATCTCACTCTAAGAGAATGTTCTAGACCCAGCTTCTTAAACCGTGAGTCACAACCTCATATGAAGTCTCCTGACTGAAAGTGGGAGCTACAAAATATTTGGCAACAGTAAAAGCTTCTAACGCACAACAATCAAAATTTAATTCAAAATCAAATACTTCAGGAAGCAAAGTATTTCTGGCAGTGTACACCCAGGTTGCATTCCAGGACCTCACTGCAGCCTTGGTTCTCAACACACAGCACGGGCACTTTGCACTTGGAGCACCACCATGCCACCCAATGCCAGAAACACTGCCTGAAATGCCTTGGCTCAGATCCTAGACTACCATATGTCTGATTTGTATATGACTGTACAAAGTTTCTGCTCTTATAGAAACATGAACTTTCATTACAGAAAGCATATTTTTAATATTTTTCTATAGCCATTCCTTAGCATACAAGTATCAAATTAGTATATCTTTGGATTGTATTGTGTTAAAATGATTGATTTTTTTCCCCTTTCTTGATCAATTTATTTATTTTTTGTCTTTTTGAGACAGGGTCTCACTGTAGCCACAGCTGGCCTGGAACTTCCTATGTAGACCAGGCTGGCATTGAACTCACAGAGATTTGCCTGCCTCTGCCTCCCAAGCGCTGGGATCAAAGGTGCATGCCACCACGTCTGCTCTTGATTTATTTACATATATATATATGCACATGAAAGTGCATGTATGTGGAGGCCAGAGGTCAACCCCAGGTATTGTTCCTCAGGTGTCATCCACCTTTTTTTGCGGTAGCATTTCTTACTGGCCTGCGGCTTAGGCCAGCCGGCCAGTGAGCCCCAGAGATTTTCCTGTCTCTGCTTTCCCAGCACTGGGATTATAGGCCTGTGTTTTTTTATGTGGGCTCTGGGGATCAAACTCAGATCCTCATGCTTTCCTGGCAAACTCTTCACTGACCGAGCCTTCTTCTCATCCCCAGAGTGTCTGATCTTTAAAACTGCTGTTTGACTTGCTGACTGAGTCTCATTTAAAAATCATTAATGAAGGGGGTGGTGGTGGTGGTAGCTGGAGAGATGGCTCAGTTGTTAAGAGCATTTGCTGCTCTTGCAGATGACCTGTGTTCAGTTCCCACCTCCCCAAAGGCAACTAACAACTGTCTTCCTACAGCACTGTATGCACATGGTATACCTACATACATGCAGGCAAAACACTCATACACATAAAATAAAAATCATTTTTAAAAAATTATTAAATGAATGATTTTTTTGGCTTGGGACTAAGAAAAAATTTCCAAAATTAAAAAAATGATTTATTTATTCTTATTTGTACAAGTGTTTTGGTTGCTGGTATGTTTACTAGTATGTGTGTAGTGTTCACTAAGGTAGGAAGAGGGTGACTCAGAGTTGTCATGTAGGTGCTGGGAATTGAACCCAGGTCCTCTGGAAGAATAGCAAGTGCTCTTAAGCCCTAAGCCACCTCGCTAGCTCCCCAATAATTTTTGAAATGGCCCTAAGCATAGTTCTGCCATTTTGTCCTGCATATTTATGTGAAGAAGCATTCTCAGCATTGATGATTGAAAATTGAAATGTTGCCAGGTATGGTGGCACATGCCTTTAATCCCAGCACTTGGGAGGTAGAGACAGGAGGATCTCTATGAGTTAAAGGCCAGCCTGGTCTACAAAGTGAGTTCCAGGACAGCTGGGGCTACAGGGAGACTTTGTCTCAAAAAGACCAAAAAAAAAAAAAAAAAAAAAAAAAAAAAATCAAAATATCAATCAACTCTGAGAAATACTGAAGGTCCTATGTCCTGCAGGATCAAATATTCAGTTAAGAGCTAATTATTCATGTAAAAATAAATAAGCATACCTATCTACTAGTACTCAAATTTTCTTTAGTCCTTAATAAATGGTAAAATTACATGTATACCAAAGAATTACTCTAAACAAATTTATTTATGATTAATTACCAGTAAGTGATTTGTATACCTATTTCCTATATCTTCATAGTCCCAGGGTGGTGTAAAAACTTCTTGGGTAAGGAGTAGGGAGTAGAAAAATTCAAGAAGCCCTGCTCTAATAAGTGAAAGCTACCCTGAAACTGGTAGAGATTGTCTTTTATTATATCTGTGAATTTTCTCTCAAAGGTGATTTTCCTATCATCTTCAGTAGTAATGAACAAAATAGAAAGAAAGCGAATGTTCAATGTGACCTGATATGAGTTTGACAGGTGAGAAAAATCAAGAACCAGCAAGGCAAGGGCTGTGTATCCAGAGTGTGTTACAACGGAACAATGATCCCCGAGGTTGCAGAAGGGCACAGAGATTTTAAGTTTCAAATTGCCTGTCCTGTTCCCTTTACACATTCACTTCCTTGTCAGGTTAACAAGACTGGGCATTTACATTCTTGCTTTTAATCACAGAATTCCTCCTCCCCTCTTTAAAAATCCCCCTTTTCTACTCTTTGTAGAAATACGTTGATGAGAAGAAAACGGGGTCAAACTGAGAGAAGCTATGTTAGCTGTACAGAAATTGTCAAAAGATGAGAACTGCTAAAGTCTGTCAAGCACTTGTTTTTGCAGGATGTGGTGGAATGTGTCTACAGCCCCAGCACTTGGGAGGCTAAAACCAGAACTGCAAGTTCAGACCAGCCTGCACAACAGACATAGTGAGATCAAGGCCAGCCTGGGCTGTATACTGAGACTATTTCAAAACACAACAATGCAATTTTGTTTCTGGTTTCTTTTTGCTTGACTATGTGGTGATTTTAGCTAACTATTATAGTCAAGAAATTAATGTACTTTGAGCCGGGCATGGTGGCGCACGCTTTTAATCCCCAGCACTTGGGAGACAGAGGCAGGTGGATCTCTCTGAGTTGGAGGCGTGGCCTATATATATAGCGAGTGCCAGGCCAGCTGGGGCTACAAGGCGACTCTGTCTCAAAAAGACCAAAAAACAAGATAATGTACTTTTTCTTTCTTTCCTCTGACCTTTCTTAGCTTTCTGCCTTCCCAAATCTTGACATATTGTCATCTATAGAATATGAATCTAGCTTAATTTTTTTTTTCAGTGCTGGAAATAGAATCCAGGGCTTTATGCATGCTAGGCAAGGTGCTCTACCACTGTGCTACTACACCACCACAAAGCCTGGGGTTGGGGGGAGAGAAAGCGAGAGAATGCATGAACTTGCTGGAGTGCTCTCCCATGTGTAGTTACATGGAGGCCAGAGGTTAATGTTCGGTATCTTCCTCTATCTTATTAATATCTCTATCTATCATCTATCTATCTATCTATCTATCTATCTATCTATCTATCTATCTATCTATCTATCATCTACCTATCAATCATCTATCTATCATCTATCAATCATCTATCTATCATCATCTTCCAGACAAGGTTTTCCTGTAGCCCCAGCTGGCCTGGAACTCACCAGGTAGACCAAGCTGGCCTCGATCTCAGAGATCCTCCTGCCTCTGCTTCCCAAGTACTGGGATTAAAGGCATGCATTACCACGGCCCACCTTATTTTTTGAGATAGGGTCTCTCCCTGAACATGGAGCTCACTGTTTTGATTAGTCTCTGACCCCCTAGTTCTGGGGTTACAGATATATACCACTGTACCTGCCTTTTAGATGGGTGCTGGAGATCCAAAATCATGCTTGTGAAGCAAGCATTTTACCCACTGAGTCATCTCCCCAGCTCAAATATTGGTTCTAATACCATACTACCTAGGTATGAATCCCAGCTTTCCATATTTGTTAATTATATAATCATTTACATTAATGCTTTTATGTTGCTATAACAAAATGCCCAAGGTGGCACTTACAAAGAAAAGAGGATTATTTAGCTCACAGCTTCAGATGTTGAAAGTCCAAGATCACATGGCCACATCTGTTTGGCCCTTGTTGATGAACCCTTGGCTATATCACAACATGGTAGAGAAGTGGAAGGGAAGTGGCCACATGTAGAAGAGATCAGGTGCATGAGGTAGTCCTCCTTTATAACAGCCCACTTCCATGACAACTCAGTCACTGGCATAAATTCCTTCTTAGGACAGTGCATCATGACCTTGAGCTAGGCCCCACCTTAAACTGTGCCACCCGGTGATCAAGCTTCTAGCATATGAACCTTATGTGACAGAGTAAAATCATATCTAAACAAGTTACTTAAACTCTTGTTCTTCGGTGTTAACATCTGCTAAACAAGACACATTAGGGCTGGAGGGATGGTTCTTGCAGAGGACCAGGTTCGATTCCCAGCACCTACATGGCAGCTGACAACCATCCATAACTCTAGTTCCAGGAAATCTGACACCTTTTTCTGACCTGTGAAGGCAACGCACAACATAGGTACACTTACATGCAGGCAATACAAAATAAAAATAATAAATGAAATATTTTAAAAAATAAGAAAACAAACTGGGCATGGTGGCTCACGCCTTTAATCCCAGCACCCGGGAGACAGAGGCAGGCAGATCTCTGTGAGTTCAAGGCCAGCCTGGTCTACATAGTGAGTTCCAGGACAGCTGGGGCTACAGGGAGACCCTGTCTCAAAAAGACCAAAAAAAAGAAAACATTAACAGAATCTACCTTACAGTGGCTGCAATGGATGATTTATAAAGTTTTCTCTGAAGTACTATAATTATCATAAATTCTCACCTCATCTCATAGGTGGAATTTAAAAAAACCATAGTTTTGCTGGGCGTGGTGGTACATGCCTTTAATCCCAGCAGAGGCAGAGGCAGGTGGATCTCTGTGAGTTCAAGGCCAGCCTGGTCCACATAGCAAGTTCCAGGACAGCTGGGGCTACAGGGAGACCCTGTCTCAAAAAGACGAACAAACAAACAAACAAACAAACAAACAAACAAACGCACACTCTTTAAGTACTGCATATCAATTTCTAAAGTCTTGATGGATTGTGCCAGCCTAAAAGGTTCTTAGAACATGACTCAGGGAAGTGGTTCAGTACACTTCTAGCTGAATACTTAGAAGTTTCAGGCTAGGGGGCTCTAGAGATGGCTCTGTTGTTTAGAACACTGGCTGCTCTCATAGAGGGCCAGGGTTTGGTTCCCAGTACCATATGTTGGTTAATAACTGTTTTTAATTCCATTTACAAGGGATCCAACACTCTCTTCTGGTCTCCATGGGCACTGCATGCATGTGGTACACTTATATACATGTAGGCAAGACACTTATGCACATAAAATAAAAAGAGAAGCCGGGCGTGGTGGCGCACACCTTTAATTCCAGCACTTGGGAGGCAGAGGCAGGTGGATCTTTGTGAATTCAAGGCCAGCCTGGTCTACATAGTGAGTTCCAGGACAGCTGGGGCTACAGGGAGACCCTGCTTCAAAAAGACCAAAAAAATAAATAAATAAAAAGAGAGAAAGAGAAAGGAAGAAAGGAAGGAAGGGAGAGGAGAGAGGAGGAGGAGGAGGAAGAGAGAGAGAGAGAGAGAGAGAGAGAGAGAGAGAGAGAGAGAGAGATATCCAGCCAGCTTCTCCAGGCCATGTGGAGTCTGGTGCAGCCTTGGTGCTTTAGGGGCACAGCACTTCCCTGGGGCTGACCCTCCTGCTTCCTGTACTGCTCAGTCCTGCTCATCTTTATCCAGAATACTTTCTCACTCCTAACAAACTTCCATTTGGCCTTCCAGGTTTGATTTAACCCTCATTTCCTCTATCTGGGAACCCCCAGGCAGAAGTTGGGAGACAGACTGAGAAAGCCGGGAGTGCCAGGGAGCCCAGCTTTAGGCTTTGGCCAGTATCTGAAAGAAAAAGAGGTAGAAAGAAGCCAGGAGTGGCAGCACACGCCGTTAATCCTAGTACTCGGGAGACAGAGGTAGGTGTATCTCTGTGAGATCCAGGCCAGCCTGGCCTACGTAGCAAGTTCTAGGCCAACTGGGGTACAAGGAGACCCTGTCTCAAAAACCCTAACCAAACAAAACAATCAAACAAAAAAAAGGAAAAGTTACTGAGTATCTCAGAAAAGCAGACAGGCTCCACAGTGCTACATGATGGAAATCCTATCAGTGTCTGTCTGCAATCAGCTTTTTTTGTTTGTTTGTTTTTTTTTTGGTCTTTTTTGAGACAGGGTCTCCCTGTAGCCCCCAGCTGGCCTGGAACTATGTAGACCAGGCTGACCTTGAACTCACAGAGATCCTATGGTCTCCGCCTCCTGAGTGCTGGGATTAAAGGCGTACGCCACCATGCCCGTCCAGCAATCAGCTTTATAGTCACTGTATTTATTCAAGTTTCTAATTCCTGCTGCTCACTGTGATACACAGGCTTCCATCCTTACAAAATTAAAAAAAAATATTTTATTTGTGGATGGACGAGTCCCATGGTACATGCATGTAGATCGGAGAACAACTTTGTGAAGTCGGTTCTTTCATTCCACCTTTATGTGGGTTCCAGGGATCAAATTCAGCCTTGCACAACGGGTGACTTTACCCACTGATCCCTTTACCCAGCCATCTCACTGGCCTCTTTTGTTATTTGTTTATTTTGAGACAGGGTGTCAAATAGCCCAGGCTGCCCTCAATCTCTTTATGTAGCTGAAGATGGCCTTGAACTTCTGATCTTGCCTCCACCGCCCAAGTGCTGGGATTACAGGTGTGTGCCACCATGCCTAGCACTCTTGTAAAAAATTTTAAACTTGCAACATATATTCCCTGTGTTAAGGAGGCTAAACTCCAAAACAAAGCCTTCTCCTAGTATAAGACAGGTGTCCAGTATAAGTGAAATCATATCATCTGTTGATATTTTTAACTTTGAAATTTTGAAATAATTTCAAATTTACAGAAATGTGATAAAAATAGTGTGCCTGTGTTATGCTTTTCAACAACTTCCCTTAATATTAGCATGGTACAAATATGGAATTTACAAAACTGACATTAATACAATGTAATATAATATAATGACAAACCACTACCTTTTCCAAGGACTTCATTTGCTTCCCCAGTAATGACCTTTCTTTGGCTTGGAAACCAAACTATGATCCCAAATTGCATAATGAATAGTTAAAATTGACTAACCTGTAGGAATCAGGGTTTCATCCACAGGCAAATATGCATCTGCTTCGATGGTGACTTCATGGTCATATATATTTGGGGAGCCCTGGAAAGGAAAAGAAGAAGAAAGAAAAGATTTGTGGCTTGGTCTTATTTTACATATTCACTTTATAGCTTCTACTGTAAAGAAGTACTATCAAGTATTAACAAAGTCTTTAGAAATCTCAATTGACTAATGGTGATAATTAAATATGATCATTAGGGTGTAGGTAGACAGAGTCTTCATATAGCCATTGCTAAGTTTGGAAGAAGTTGTCAAATGTGATCCTAGGGCTGGTAAGATTGCTCATTGGGTAAAAGTGCTTGTCACCAAGTCTGACAACCTGAGTTCAATCCCCAGGACCCATAGAGTGGAAGGAGAGAACAAACTCCCACAAGTTATCACACACACACACACACACACACACACAACCTGTAATTTAAAAAGGAAAAATGTGGTCCTAGCATGCAAGTCTCCCTCATGCAAACCAAAGGGGAGTGGGGGCTGACCCATAACACAGACAGTCCTGGCCAGTCAGGTACCAGAAGGGAGTATCTGTCACCCTTCTCAGTTTCTACTCAGAGTATACACTCCCTGGAAGTCCATGAATCACAACGTAGTCCCTGCTTCTGAGGGTTTGCCTTTTTGGGAGAATCCGAGGCTGGCCCAGGAAGCCCAGGTCAGAAATCAGAAGGCCCAGGGTTGACCTAGTTCTGGCTCTCACAGGGTGTCCCCAGGGAAGGCACAAAGGCTTCTGAAATCTCATTTGTTTTGGTAGAAAACTAGGAGATATTCCTACTTTCTCCAGGCCCTTTTGAGGAACAGCCTTTAGTAAGGGTGGGTGCTGTCTGCAAACTGGAAAATACTTTTACAAATATAGATAAATACTTCTAATGAGGATTTCTTTTTAATTTCAATAATTTAAAACCTCACAGCAAAAAATGGGGAAGAAAAGCCAAGTGGGGACTTTTGCCCAATGACTGCTCAAAAATCAACTAAACCAAGAGTTTCCAGCTGGGGGTGGTTTCGCCTTGCAGAGAACATCTGAAATGGCTGGAAACATAATTGATGATCATGTCTGATGACGGTGCTGCTGCTGCTGCTGCTGCTAGCCTCTAAATGGGAAGGGGACAGGGACACTGCTGAACATTGTAAATGCACAGGACCGCTCCCAGCCTCCTGCCCCCACAAGAACTGTCTCAAGCCAAAATGTCAGCGCTCATGTTGAGAAACCCTGAGCAAAGCTAAACAGAAGCTTCCACCAGGTTCCAGAGAGGTAAAAATGGCTGGCTAGGTATTGATTTTAATATTCAGAAAGACTCAGGCAGCACAATCGAACAGATCATTCTGAGAAGAAAGGCTAAGATTTAGGGACCATGTGAGTTTGTGTTTACACACAGCAGAAATGGGTTTCATTACACTGCTAGGGGCTCTGCTGCTGAACTGGCATGGAAGGTTGGGTATGAGGCTTTGGTGGTACTAGATTGGAAGCAACAGCCTATCTAGAGAGCTGAAGATCCCCAGAACAGAAGAGCTAGGCCCATTGTCTCCTTCATCTTTCCTCTGCACACAGAAGACTTGAATGGCACAAGCTCACTAATGCCATCCAGTGAGGGGGGTCTGGAGGAGATGGTCCCTCTTCTAGATTGCTAGTCTGGCGTGTGTGTCCAGGTCATTACTCTCCTTCTCCAGGTGCCTGCCTCTTTGCTACCAGTCTTATTTTTTAAACAGCGTCTCACTTTGTACTTTTGGTTAGCCTTACTATGTAGACCAGGCTGGCCTGGAACTCACTGAGATATGCTTGCCTTTGCCTCCCCAGTGCTAGGATTAAAGGCACGAGCCACCATACCTTACTTGTTTCTGTTCTTTTGTAAAAGATAAATGCCTATTATAACGAGAACACTGCTCTGGTTTCTACTGTTACAGGTTATTTCTGTTCTTGAGCTTCACATAAATGGCATCCTGCAGCAGACATTCTTCGCTGGCTCCCCATCTACTTCCCAATATAATGCTCTTGAGAGCGTCAGTGTTCCTGGATCGTATGTGGTCCTTTGTATTGTGGAGTAGTATCCATTGTATGCCTGTGTCACATCTGTTTTGTTCACTCTCTTGCTGATAAACATGTGGGCTGTTTCCAGTATTCCCATATTATGAATAAAGAAGCTTAGGAATTTTCTTCTTATGTATTTTTATTCTTTTTTTAAACATTTTTATTTTATTTTATGTGTATGGTTGTTACGCCTACATGTAGGTAAGTACACCTGTGTCATGCAATGCCCAAGGAGGACAGAAGAGGCTGTCAGATCCCCTGAAACTGGAATTATGGACAGTTGTTAGCTGCCATGTGGGTGCTGGGATTTGAATCCAGGTCTTCTGCAAGAACAGTCAGTGTTCTTAACCACTGAGCCATCTCTCCAGCCCCATGTATTTTTATTCTTAAAAAAATTTTTTTAAACACTAAAGCAGGAAGAAAGTAAATCAACACGAAAACCACACACCAAATACTTTGATGCGTCTGAGACAGTAGGAAGGCCCAGAGGGAAGCCAGCATTTCTCAGGCACCTGTTCTCTGAATGGTCACTGGGCCACTGAGCATCCCCAGCATTCCTTCACTGAAGGCAAGCATGCTGCCTCTTCTGCATCCTGATCTCTGCTAGTGGAATATTACTGCCAGATTCATTTTCTTTTAAGGCCGATGAAAACTTGGCACAATACACTGATTCACACACATACCTTGAGGTCTGCTTCTGAGTTCAGTGTTTGTCCTGGTTAACTTTGCTTGGCCACTACTTGTAACTGTGAAATTTACAGAGTCCGTTATGATTTGCACAGGGCTTAAAGACCATTTTGTGCATAGCCTTTACTACTGCCTACTTAGCCCTTAACACTGCTAGCAGGGGGTCACGGGAGAGAGGTTTCTACCCAAAAGCTACAGCAACGCCTCTGCCATCCTGTGTTTTTCTCCTGGTAGAAATCTGACTTGTTGATTTTCCTAGGCTAGGTCGTATATTCAAGGAAGGGGGTCCTCTCCATCTCCCAAAGACATTCATCCTGTTCCAGTCTTGGTGCTGATTGGGTAGGTAGGGCATGGGTCACAGTTTGGCCAATGAAATGTGAAAGTCCACTGGGTTGCTTCTGGACAATGCTCTGTTGGTTCTTAGAAAAAGATTATTAGAGACATGAAAAATTAACAGGCCTTTTTTTCAGTTTCTGGAGACGAATATATTAGAGGTGACTCCTGGAGCTATAGCAACCATTCTATGACCATGAGGGGATAAGTCTGAAACAAAACCCAAACATCGAGGAAGGAGAATGGAAAAATGGAAGAAGCTGGTTCCTTGATGACGTATCTGTCTAGTCATACCAGAACCATGCCTCTTGCTTTCCATCTCAAATTCCCCTGACATGCTTTCATAACTCTTTAGGCGAAGTTTCAATAAAACTATGTTCTCTGAGTTTTGTGGTGGGCACAGGACAGTAGAAGAAAGGTAAAAGCAAAAGACACCCACAACCCACACAGCTTTTCCATCTTTGAAAAACATAGTTCTCCTCCACCCTGAAGGACCTCAACACTGAAACTCAGAGGTGATAAACTAATGCTTTGTGCCCCACAGTAGAACAAAAACGCTGATCACTAAATTTTGGAGTTGGGCATGGTAGTTCACACCTAGAATCCCTGCATTTGGGAGGCTGAGGCAGGTAGGCTGCTGTAGCTAGCCTGGGCTACAGAATGAGACCCTGCTACAAAACCAAACCAAACAGACCAGAACAGAATAAAACCAAATGTAGAAAAGTCAGCCTTCTTGTTTTGAACTTTGGAAATTCCATAAGAACCAACTAACTACCACTTCAGAAAATTATAGGAAAAAAATGGTCAGATCAGCAGTAAAACCCTAATAAAGGGTCAAAAGGGAAGATAGTACCAGTTGGTCATGATCATCAGCTTGTAGGAAATCAAGCCAAAGTGATTTGAGTAGACAATGCTACACTCTTTTGATAAGGAGGAAGTCATAGATAGCATCTGTAGAGCTGGGCTCTGCTTTTTACTGACTCACAATGTGGCCTCCTCAATAAGATAAAATGCTCCAGTTAGGAAGGTCTGAGGTAGGTTAGAGGGGATTGCTAGCAGGGACGGGCTGTCAGCAGTTTTGTACAACCCTCTGGTGGACATTTCATGGGTCTTCCTACTGGGCTGGTTTCAGTGTCGTCACCGACAACTTTATAAAGCTCTTTGAACAGTGGCTGAAAAACAGAATTAACTATTGTTGTGAATTGAGACTATGCCTAATAATCTAAAAGCCCAGGTCTTCTAGCCAGTTAATCCCAGAACTAGAGAGGCAGAGGCAGGCGGATCTCTGTGAGTTCAAGGCCAGCCTGGTCTACATAGTGAGTTCCAGGACACCTGGGGCTACAGAGAGACCCTGTCAAAAATCAAAAAAAAAAAAAGCCCGGGTCTTCTAAACTCAAGCCCAGAGCCCTCTCCACTGTACCATGTAGGGCAGGACTGGCTACCAAGAAGCCTTGGGAGAAGTGGGAGGGCTGCAAAGCCAGAGGGTACACACACTGGCGGTTCTAAAGGGGCTGGGCAAATGAGCAAGTTTCTAAACATTCAAGGGTGGGAGGCACCTTAAATGGAAGTAATTTAGAGGGAAGTAGGAGTACAATAAGGGAAGCAAGTGTAAGCTCATGTTGCAATTAGATAAAAGGGAATTCTTGAAATAACTAGTTACTTGTCTGACTCATGTGGGAAATAGTTACTTTTCTTGGTAGCACAGTATATCCATCTGCTCTTCCTTTATGACTTTTGTTTTACAGAGCATCTCCTATAAGCTACTTATTCTGCTGGGTCCCACCATGAGCATGAGTCCGTTTCCATACTGGGCTGGTCTCTCCAGCCACACATATCCTTTGGTTAGAGACGAGTGTGTCAGTTATAGCAGGAGAGAAGTTCACTTACCTGGCCTGCTAAGTTGAAATAAGAGTGATTTGTCAGATTGACTGGTGTGGTCTGGCTGGCCTGTGCTTTGTAGTTGACTACAAGTTCCCCACCTTGCAGGGTGTACGTCACCCAGACTCTCAACTCTCCAGGGTAGCTTTCCTCACCATCTGGACTGATGCGGGAGAACTGGACGCCATTGGACAACACCTGAGGGGTCCAGAGGACCTAGGAAGAAGTGTTCAAAACTGCTTAGTCACTCCAATCTCAAGTGAAAATGCCACATTTCAATATTTAAAGACTATCGATTCTAAAAAGGAACTGGCTATACAGCTAGTAAGGCTTTTGAATAATAGCCTGAATCTTAAACTCATCTAGAACAGTTTTATACAGGAAGGTGGTTTTCAAGAGAATTTCTTTTCCTTTTTACTCCTTATATTCTCTTCTCCTAACTTTCTATTTAAGTATCTATAATATTTCCCCCTTTGATATGCATTTTAATCTTGGAGTACAATTTTGACAAATGTCAAAACAGCAAAATCTTCTTATAGTTTTTAAAAATATTAGGGCTGGGGATGTAGCTCAGTTGGTAAAGTGCTTGCCTAGAGTGCATGAAGCCCTAAATTGGATCCTCAGCACCATATAAAATCTGGCATGGTGATGCACCCCTGTAATCTCAGCACCTGGAAGGAAGAGGCAGGAGGATCAGGAGTTAAAGGTCATCCTCAGCTCACAGAGTTTAAGGCTTGCTTGGGCTGCATGAGATACTGTCAAAACAACAACAAAAATCTTAATATATCTGTCCCTTTCTACTGGGATACTATACATAAATGTTTATTTATTACTATTTATTTTGGTGTTGGGATAGAACCTAGGGTCTCACATATGCTAGGCAAGTGCTTTACCACTGACCTATACTATTCCCTCAGCACCTATGTAAATACTCCATGGTTGTCCCTGCTCCCTGGGCAGAGTTTAAAACAAATAGGGAACTTGCTCCTTTAGGAAAAGTTCCAACTCACAAATCAGGAGTTCTGATTTGGGGGACAGGTTGTTCTTAGATTGGTGTGTCGCTTCCCTAAAGTAGAAGAGCTGAAGTTACTTTAAAGGTTTCTTCTTATTCTAACAAACATGATGCTAAGAATGAAGAAAAATATGGAGATTTTTTTTTTTTCTCCAAAAGAGCTTTCAGGAACATGAATAGGAATCTGGGTAAGAGTGGTTCCTCTCTTAAGTTCACCTGTCTTGTGGAGGGAAATCCAACATTTATCATGTATCCATCATGACCAATGCACCTGGCTAGAACTTTCATAGGGACTACTTCACCTTTCTCAGAGCAGACTTATAACCAGAGAACCGAAGCTCAGAAAAAAGGAAGCCTGTAATTGATATAGTTTTTTATAAAGGGCTGGAGAGATGGCTTAGCGGTTAAGAGCACTGACTGCTCTTGCCGAGGACCTGGGTTCGATTCCCAGCACCCACATGGCAGTTAACAACTATCTGTAACTCCAGTTCCAGGGGATCTGATGTCCTTGTCTGACCTCCACAGGCATTGCACGACATGGGTGCACTTACATACATGCAGGCAATACACTTACACATAACAAAACAAAACAAAACAAAACAGCTGAACACTGACAACTTTGTATGGCTCCAAATAATTCTGTTATCCCCATATTGAGTTCAGTGAAGTCAAGTTGCCTCCCACATTCAGGAGAGTGGAAGAGAACCCTCTCATACTTTATTATTTAAAAGAGGGAAAAATCTTGCTTAAAATCAAACATGTAACTAGTGCTAGAGCTAGCACTAGTTATAAATTCAGGTCTGGCTGTCTACAGCTACTCCATATCTTAGTTCTAATAAAAGTATTAAGTCACCTTCAAATTTTTTAAATTTTATTTGGGGGCTGGAGAGATGGCTCAGCAGTTAAGAACACTGGCTGGTCTTGCAGAAGACTCGGGTTCAAATCCCAGCACCCACATGGCAGCTAACAACTGTCCATAACTCTGGTTCCAGGAGATCTGATGGCTTCTTCTGTCCTCTGCAGGCATTGCATGACACAGGTGCACTTACATGCAGGCAATACATGCATACACATAAAATATAGTAAATAAAAAATTTTTTTTAATTTAAAATTTTATGTGCTTGAGTGCTTTTTTTCTTTCTTTCTTCATTTTACAGAGATCTGTCTACCTCTGCCTTTGCCTCCCAAGTGCTGGAATTAAAGGCATGCAGCACCATGCCTGTCTCATTTTTTTTTTTTTTTTTTTTTAAAGGAAAAGGTGTAGCCCAGGATGGCTTCAAACTTGTAATCTCCTACCTCTGTCTCTTCAACATTTCCCTCTGGTGTGCACCACCACAAGATGCCAAACCACTGTTTTTAACAGAAGAACTGAAGTCAAACTCTTGTACAAATAGAGTTGAAAGAAAATAATTTGGGGCAGTGGAATGTCTATAGGCCCAGGCTCTGCCCACTCACTTTGGGCAGGGTCTGTTCTCACACACACGCATTTGCCAGGAAGTGGAGCCCAGCAGGGACAGAGGCCTCGGCCTTCATCCACAGTAAAATAGCTGGCACTGGGGAAAATTTACTGAAATTAGATTATACTCTACTTAATTCCTAGAAATGCTGAATTTTCAAGGAATTCAAATTAGGAAGCCTAGGACTGGCAAGATGGCTCAGTGGGTAAAAATGTTTGTCATGCAAGTCAGATAGCCCAGTTTCAATCCCCAGAACTCACCGTGGGATGAATGCTCAAAAGTTGTCCTCTGGGCCAGGCGTGGTGGTGCACGCCTTTAATCCCAGCACTTGGGAGGTAGAGGCAGGCGGATCTCTGTGAATTCAAGGCCAGCCTGTTCTACATAGTGAGTTCCAGGACAGCTGGGGCTACAGGGAGACCCTGTC
>NW_008336857.1:251867-263850 GCF_000622305.1 Nannospalax galili
AAATAAAATTTTTAAAAAGGGAAAGAAAAATCCCCCAAATGGAAACTTTTAGGAATTAAATGTCTGAAATAAAATGCTATTACCTTTTCAACTAGATTTTCCTCTTTTAGAGAAAGGACACAGTGGAAAGATTTTTTATTAGTTAAATAATTCTTACCCAGAGAAAGAGTTTCCTTATCCTGGAGTTTCCAAAGTTCCAGAAATTTTGCATCTTTGGTTTTTCTTATGGTATTTCTAGACTCGTCAGGACTGAACTTTCTTTTTTTTGTTTTTTTTTGGGGGAGGGGGTCTTTTTGAGACAGGGTCTCCCTGTAGCCCCGATGGCCTGGAACTCACTATGTAGAAGAGGCTGGCCTTGAACTCACAGAGATCAGCCTGCCTCTGTCTCCAAAGTGCTTGGATTAAAGGTGGCCATCAACTTTCATCTTTTAAAAGAAGTTGATATCAACAGAAAAAGCACATTCCTCTAAACTAAATTATTCATTAATTGTTGAGATCAAATAAACCATAAAACATTCAGTTGATATTTAATATGCGCTCATATTAAAACTACTCAAAAACTTTCTGTGGTTCGATAAAAACAAAGTCTCTCCCTGCTGCGTAGTCACTCTCTCTAATACCCACAGGCTGAAAGAAATGCTATCTACAATTCAAGAGCAGTTCAAATCCCGCCTCTCCAGTGCTGTTCATCATCTCACACCATTTTCTAGAGCACAACGTTCATATCCATGTCGTTATGTCTCTCTTGGAATAGCTATTTATGGGAGGGTTCATCTCCCTCACTATCATGTGGAGCCTCAGGATTCCAGCCTATTATGTTCCCTGGTTCCCAGAAGGACTCACTCAATTGAAGGACATTGTTATGGTCAGAATATGTCCCTCAAAAGTTCATGTGTTGGAATCTTGATTCCCCAAATTTATGATAGTGGTATTTGAGGTGGAGCATCTGACAGGTAATTAGAGTTGGATGAGCTCATGAGGTGAAGACCCCCAGGATGCTATTAATGGCTCCATAATAAGAGGAAAGAAAGACCTAAGCTGGCACACTCACTCTGTGATGCCTCCTCCATGTTAGGGTGCAGCCATGGTGGAAAGCAGCTGGTGTTTGAAACAAAACCAAAGTCTGGTGCTATGCTCTTCAACTTCCAGCCTCCAGAAATATGAGCTAATTTAACCTTTGTCTTAACAAATTACTCAGTCTGCATTTTTAGCTGTAGCCACAGAAAATGGACTAACACAGGGGTTGGGGATGTAGAGTCCTTGCCCAGCATACATGATGGCCTGGTCACATAAAACCCAGTATTCCCAGCTTTGGAGAGCTAGAAGCAAGAGGATCAGAAATTCAAGGTCATTCTTGGCTATGTAGCCAGGTCAAGGCCAGCATGGAATACGTGAGATTCTGTCATGCAAAAAAGAAAAAAGAAAATTTGCTGAGACAGATATGTACATTTGATTTTACTGTTCATAAAGGGAATACCTGTGAAGGAACACCATAGAAAATACCACAATAGAACAGAAATAACAGGAACAAGTTAGAATGAGGTGCTGTTCTGAAACTCCTCTGAAGATTGGGTCTAGCTTCCTCTAGATTGAGGTTTGCCCATGGACCTGGCATGTTCTAGAGTTTCTCAGCCCTAATACAGGCAGAGCTGACACCCCTCTATCTTCTCTCCCTGTCATGAGAGGTATCTCACTGAGGAAGGGAAACCAACAGGCGGGCAGTGTGGTCCTAGGCCATAGACAAGAAGCTGGTAAGAGGGGGAAACAGAGTGCAACCAACTTCCTTCGATAGGAGAGGTAGTAACCAGAGGCAAGAAGAAACTGTGACTTAACTAACACACAGGTTCCTATCACCCAGGTAGTATAACCTAAAGGAACACTATCTCAGAAGATTTCTCTCCAGAGTCTGAAATGAGACCCCCAGGGGAGTCATCCGGGTTAACCCACAGACAGTCTGGAAAGCAGAAGCCCAGGTAATTCTTTGTCACAGAGAAGCTGTTTGATCATTTGTTTTTCTGACCTTGTTTTCTGGAAATTTACTTCAGTAATGGGAGTTTTTATTTAGAAAAAGGAAACTGAGATGGGCATGATGGCACACCTTTACTCCCAGCACTCAGGAGGCAGAGGCAGGCAGAACTCTATGAGATCGAGGCCAGCCTGATCTATGCAGCAAGTTCTAAGCCAGCTGGGGTTACGGGAAGACTCTCAAGAGGACCAAGAAAAGGCGTGGGGGGTGGGGGGGGAGAGCCTGAAACAAAGCACTTGAGTGAATGGTAGGCCTGAGTGTGGTACCACCCTGTACATGAGGTAGGGAACTAATGACAGGTACAAAGATGTGTGTTGGATTGTATATACTTGTAGCCTTAGAGGACACCAGTACTATAGGAATGAGGGCTTGAGGCCAGGCAGGTCTGGCTATCCTAACTAGATGTATAGCCTTTCAGGGCCTCCTATTTCTCATTTGGTAATAATCATTCAGAGCTTTACTAAGTATTAGAGAAAATAGACATCAATGCCCGTGCAGCACATCATAGGAATTATCACTAATGTACATTTCGGCAACCTGGCTCTGAGGCCAACACTGAGGAGGGTGTGCCCTGTCTTCCTGAGTCTGAGGCTGTCACAGTCTGCAAACAACTTCTTTTCTGATCACACTGCCTATTCCAGAGCCTAGGATTGCACCTAGCAAACACAGGCATGCTTGGGGGGACTTTGAAGGTGTCAAGAGGTACCTCTGTCACACGCTGGACTCACCTTATCAAACCCCCTGAATCCTCCATGAAGACTGTTGGGCTCTCTGTTAATGGGCAGGTGATACTCCTTCCCATTCAGTGTGAATCTTCCTTTGGCAATTCGGTTGGCTACCCTCCCAACCACTGCTCCAAAGTAGGGCTGCTTTTGGAGGTAACCTGCAAAGATGGAAATGACAGCATTTTTTTTTTTTTTTCTTTTGGCTTTTTGAGACAGGGTCTCCCTGTAGCCCCAGCTGTCCTGGAACTCACTATGTAGACCAGGCCGGCCTTGAACTCAGAGATCCGCCTGCCTCTGTCTCCCGAGCGCTGGAATTAAAGGCGTGCGCCACCACACCCAGCCTGACAGCATTTTTTAAAATGTCAAACTGAAAGGAAGACTCATATTGCTGCCCTCTACTTTCTTCTGAGGGAAACTCCAAGGATGCACAGGTATGCATATCAGGAGTCTTAGTGTAATAACAAATAAAGGTGATTTTGTTTTTGTTTGTTTTGACACAGTTTTTCTTGGTATATAGGCCAGGCTTGTTCTAGAAATCAGGCATTTGAGAAATCAAGCAGTTACTCCTCAGAGAGATGGAAAATCCAGTCCTTTATTTACACTAGCGGCCCCAGAGGACCTAGTACTCCAAGTTCTGGGTGCCAGTTATAGCTTTCCACAGGTTTTTATAGATGTTCCCATAATATCTTAACTGTCACAATATTGGTAGATTCAAATCGTAACCTACATGACTACCAGCACAGATGCCTACATGTCCCAGGACCGCGGAGGGAAAATTCCTTCAGCAGGCACGTTTGAAGAAACTGATATTAAGGGCAGGAGTTCAAACACTCCTTAAAACAAATTTATTGCTGGTGGCTCATAAGCAGGCGTTCTACCAGATAACTGCGACATTCCTGGTCCTCTGTGCTCCTTTACAGCTCCTAGAGACCACTCACAGTATAACTTCTAGCAAACATCTATTACAAGTGTCATTTCAAGATAACTACTGTGCCCTAAACTGTGTAACATACTACAATATTAAATGCTCACTAAGTAACAATAAAACACATGGGCATACATTCTTCCTCTTCAGGCTAACCTCAAATGTGAGATCATCTTGCTTCAGCCTTCTAAGTGCTGGGATTAGGGGATTAGCATTTACCACTATTATCATGCCCATCTTAAAATGGTATTGTTACACATAACCTTCTCCTTTTATAAAAGTAACCCATGTTGGGGGCTGGAGAGATAGCTCAGCGGTTAAGAACACTGACCGTTCTTGCAGAAGACCCGGGTTTGAATCCCAGCACCCACATGGCGCTAACAACTGTCCGTAACTCCAATTCCAGGGGATCTGACAGCTTCTTCTGTCCTCCTCAGGCATTGCACAACACGGATGCACTTACACATGCAGGCAATACACTCATACACATAAAATAAAAACAATAATAAAAAAAAGTAACCTGTGTTCATGTGTGACACCTTAGCTGGTAAAGGCATTTGTCACCAAGCCTGTGAATTTGAGTTCAAGTCCCAGAACCCACATGGTGGAGGGAGAGAACCAGTTTCCCCAAGTGGTCCTCTGATGTCCAGATGTGCTCCATTCCCCTCACACAAAATAAATAAATGTAAAAAATAATTTTTTGGTTTTATTTTTATTTTATGTGTATGTGTATTACATGTATATATGCAAGTGCATCCATGTTATGCAGTGTCCATGGAGGACAGAAGAGGGTGTTGGATCCCCTGGAACTGGAGTTATGAACAGTAAGCTGTCATATGGGTGCTGGGAATTGAACCTGAGTCTTCTGCAAGAACAACCAGTGTTCTTAATTGCTGAGCCATCTCTTCAGCACTGTAAAAAAATTTTTTTTATTTATGATTTTTATTTTATGTGTCTGAGTATATTACCTGCATGTATGTATGTGCACCTGTGTCATGCAATGCCAGAGAAAGTCAGAAGAGGGCGTTGGATCCCCTGGAACTAGAATTACAGACGGTTGTTAGCTGCCACGTGGGTGCTGGGAATCAAACTTGGGCCCTCTGCAAGAGCAGTCAGTGTTCTTAACTGCTGAGCCATCTCTTCAGCCCCATAAAAAATAATTTTTAAGAATTTTATAATGGGGACTGGAGATGGCTCAGCAATTAAGATTGCTGGCTGCTTTTTGCAGAGGACTTGGGTTTGGTTCCCAGCACCCACATGACAGTTAATAACCATCCTTAACTGCAGTTCCAGGGGATTCAATGCCCTCTTCTGGCCTTGTGGGCATTGCATGACATGGTTGTACTTAACATAAGTGCAGGCAAAACACTCATACACATAAAACTAAAATAAAGAAATAAAGAAATTTATAATGTACAAGGAAGAAATTTAAATCCTTAATCTCATCATTAGAGAAATCCACCCCTGATATTCTTTCCAACTTTTAGTGTATGAATGTATGCATTATTTTTCTTTCTTATAAAACTGGAATGCTAGTATAATGCTGCTTTATTTGATCTCTCTCTCTCTCTCTCTCTCTCTCTCTCTCTCTCTCATCTATCTCAACAGGGTTTCGACATATAGCCCTAGTTGGCCTGGAAATCATTACTGAGATCAGGCTGGCCTTGAACTTATAGCAATTCTCCTGCCTCTGCCTTCTGAGTGCTTGGATTACAGGTGTGCATAACCACATCTAGCTCTAATACAGTAGCCTTATAATCTTTTTTTTCCAGAGCACTCAATCTTCATAACTAAAATTATACTTTTGGGGCCAGTGAGATGGCTCAGTAGGTAAAAGTGCTTGCTGCCCGAAAATTCCCACAAATTGGAAGGAGAGAATCAACTCCATAGAGTTGTCCTCTGACCTCCATATACACACCATGGCACCTGTACCCCCATCATACAAACATACATACACAATAATAAAATACAAAATTAAAACATCTTGTTTTTATGTGGTCTTGAAAGAAAACTATGGCATTTTTTTTTCTTAAAAAAATTGTGGGGCTGGAGAGATGGCTAAGCAGTTAAGACCACTGACTGCTTTTGCAGAGGACCCGAGTTTGATTCCTAGCACCCACATGGCGGCCACGAACTGTCCTTAACTCCAGTTCCAGGGGAATCTGACGCCCTCTTCTGACCTCCACAGCATTTCACGACACCGGTGCATGCACATATATGCAGGTAATACACTCATACAAATAAAATAAAATATTAAAAAAAAAAATTAAGACCACTGACTGCTTTTGCAGAGGACCCGAGTTTGATTCCTAGCACCCACATGGCGGCCACGAACTGTCCTTAACTCCAGTTCCAGGGGAATCTGACGCCCTCTTCTGACCTCCACAGCATTTCACGACACCGGTGCATGCACATATATGCAGGTAATACACTCATACAAATAAAATAAAATATTAAAAAAAAAAAACAAATATATTTTTGATTTTGTCTTAGTTTGTTTCTCCATTGCTGTGACAAAACACTCCGACCCTACCAACTTGGGGAGGAAGGGTTTATTTGTCTTACATCTCCCAGGTCACAGTTCATCAGGGAGCCCAGGGTAGGAACTCAGGGCAGGAACCTGGAGGCAGGAGCTGGAGCGCAGCCCATGGAGGATCGCTGCTTATTGACTTGCTCCCCTGGCCCCTGCTCAGCCTGCTTTCTTATGCAACACAAGCCCACCTGCCCAGGGGTGGCACCACCCACAGTGGGCTGGGCCCTCCCACATCACTCAGCAATCAAGAAGGTGCCCCATGGACATGGCTACAGGCCAGTCCAATGAAGGAAATTCCCCAATTGAGGCTCCTTTAACCCAGGTGTGTCAAGTTGACACTAAAGCTATCCAGCACAGGGTCTCCTATAACCCAGTCTGGCTTCAAACTGGCTATCTAGCTCAGGGTGGCCTTGAACTTCAGATCCCCCTGTCACCACGTCCCAAGTGCCTCTGCCACCATGTCTGGTTTATGTGGTGCATGCTAGGCAAGTACACTACCAACTCAGCTACAGCCCAGTCTCATGAATATTCTTTTTTGCTTTTCAAAGTTTTTTATTTTTATGTGTATGAGCATACTACCTGCATGTGTATTACTACACCTGTGTTGTGCAATGCCCACAGAGGACAGAAGAGAGCATTGGATCCCCCTGGAACTGGAGCTATGGATGGTTGTTAGTTGCCATGTTGGTGCTGGGAATTGAACCTGGGTCCTCTGCAAGAGGAGCCAGTGTTCTTTACCGTTAAGCCATCTCTCCAGCTCCTCCTGTATATTCATTATAAAGAAAACTATACCATACACATTCTTCAGCAACTTTCCATTTATTCAAAGTCATATGTCTGTCCATGTTCTTACATCTCTATCTACCATATTTCTCTTGATGGCTACAGGGTATGCTGATGAGCATAAAATGTTATTGGCTTCAGGAGAGGCACTGTAAAAAGCAAAGCAGCATCGTTATTACAGCTTTGAACACAGGCAGACTGTAGCACTTTCTGCCTCTTTATGCTCCTCTAGGCTTGGTTTACAATGGAGCATATTAAGGTTTGCAGACAGTTTGGTTTCTCTAGCACTAAGACACCTTCCTGTTCTGTTTCCCCTCAGATGCATTCAGGAGTCAATTCCCTTCCCGAGGCACTGTACATCCTCCATGCCCAAGCTACTTCTGATGAACAGAGAATGCAATTCAAGCATGGAATGGCTTTTCACAGCTGTAGGAGACCCTCAGGGTACAGACCTTGGGCCCATTAGGCCAGTTACAGGTCTTGGGTACCCATTGCTCAACTGGTTGGGTACAAGTTAAACATTAATCATTCTCTTGCAGGATCACCATCCTGTTTTCCTTCCTTACTAATCCATGATGTCTCTGAGTCCCACCCCTGAAGACTGCAACTGCTAACAATCACTGAACAGTTTCTAAGTCCCAGCAACTTTCTAAGCACTCTGCACTTGACCCATTCTATCCTCAGAACATTTCTTCAAGGTAGATACTCTGTACTTCCATTTTGCAGATGTAGAAACTGAGTACAGAAAAGTTAAGTAATTCGCCCCAAAATACTCGCTAGTGATAAAATCCAGACTTGAATCTAGTAAGACTGGCTCCTGAGTGTATGTGTCTGTTTCTCTTCTTCTGAGAGTCTAAACTTTTTTTTTGGTCTTTTTGAGACAGGGTCTCCCTTGTAGCTCCAGCTGTCCTGGAACTCGCTATGTAGACCAGACTGACCTTTAATTCACAGAGATCCACCTGCCTTGGCCTCCCAAGTACTGGGATTAAAGGCATGTGCCACCAAGCCTGGCCTAGTCTAAACTCTTAAGTATCTTCATCTCTTAAGTTATCCACAAGTCTTCCCTCAGTATCCCAGGGTTGTTTTTTGTTTTTTGTTTTTTCCATCCAAGACCTGCTCCCACCCAAGACATCAAAATCTGCAATGTTCAAGTCCCTCATACAAAATAGTGACACATTTACATATAATCTATACACTTTCCCACATGCATAGATTGCATATAATACTTAACATAGCATAAATATTATGTAAATAATTGTTGCATGCTACTGCTGGGGAATAACAAAAATAAGTCTAAACACATTTAGTACAAATGCAATCCCCTCTCCCCCAAATATTCTTTTGTGGTTTTTTTTTTTTTTTTGGTCTTTTTGAGACAGGGTCTCTCTGTAGCCCCAACTGGCCTGAAACCTGCTATGAAGACCAGGTTAGACTTGAACTCACAGAGATCCATTGGGATTAAAGGCATATGCCACTATGCCCAATGTGTGTTTGTTTTTTGAGACAAACTCTCACTCTGTAGCCCAGGCTTGTGGCGATCTTCTTGCCCCAGCCTCCCAAATGCTGGGAATACAGACGAGTAGCACTGTGAATAGCTCTCCCAATGTTTTTGTTTGTTTTGTTTTTATTTTTTGTTGTTTTTTGAGACAGAGTGCCCTAGCTAACCTGGAACTCACCATGTAGATCAGGTTGGCCTCAATCTCACAGAGATCTGCCTGCCTCTGTATCCCAAGTGCTGGGGGACTAAAGGCCTGTGCCACCATGACTGGCTCTCCCAAATATTCTCAATATGTGGTTACAGAAACCACAGATGCTGAGGGAGACTATATTTGGAAGGTGCAGGCATTCTAGTTGACAGGCCTTTCTACCATCTGGTAATCTTTCTGCCTGCTTTCCCCTGTCTCCTGCCCACCTCCCACTCAGAGCTGTGGTTTTAAAACCCCTTATACTGGTTAACCAAAAGAGCCCCAAAGAGCCAAACAACCTCTTCTTGGTTTTGCTTCATCTGCTTTTTGGCCAGAAGAAGGGTGATCCCTTTTCTACTCATCATAGAGTCATGGCTCTCTGGGTCCTATAACAAAGGACAGACTAACAAGAGACAAGCATACCACATTTATTTGATTATACTTTGTGACAAAAGAGCCTTCAGATTTAAGACTCAAAGACCTAAGGTGAACTAGCCATTTCTACACTTATGTTTGACAAAGCCTGAATAGCTGTGCAGACTATGTAACGGGACAAAAAGGGTATGATCTGACAGTAATGATGGCTGACAAGGCCTAACTGTTTAGACTTTGGCCTCTCTGGGAAGCACTCCTATGGGCAGGACCCTTTCTGATTTATTTATTTTTATTGTATGTGCACGGGTGTTTTGCCTGCATGTATTTAAGTGCACCTATGCATGCAATGCCCACAGAGGTTGGAAAAGGGCATCTGAGCCCCAGGAATTGGAGTTACAGAGAGTGGTTAGCCACCATGTAGAACCTTTTCTGAAATGGGGGTCTTATGACCTACTATCAATCAAGATAGGTCAGAGAATTTCTTTATGGCCAACTCTTAGTCAGAAAGATGGGAAAAAGAACAACTTTGCTGTGCTGTGGCTGGCAGGGGTTTCTGGTTTCTCTCACCTGCATGGGGAAGAAGTCTAGTTTCTATGGCTTGCCTCAGTGGAGGATGAAGGAGCAGTAAGGACCGGAGACTGTCAGAAACTGCTTCTGATGGCTTCACTTTGAGGCATTGTTTTCTGAACCCCAGTTGGGCTCAAAAATATAAAGAAAAACAGAATTGTCTAAAAATTGTTTTGCTGTATCTATTTTTTAGTGATACTTGATCTGTTTAACAAATGTGCATGGAGCCCCCACTCTTCCAGAGGTGTGCCAAGCATTAGAGAGAGCAACATGTGAGACAGAGCTCCTGCTCATGGGCTGGGAAGAATTCTCTCACTCTCAGAAGGGACTACTTCCTGGCAACAGTTACTTGAGCCAAAGTCAAGTATGGTGCTATGATACTAATCCCCTGCAGATGAAAAGCACTTGCCAGTTCTGGAAGGGTTAGACAGTGAGAGAGATAAATAATACGTACCTAGTTTCAAAAAAAAAAAAAAAAAAGAGGGAATCATATTAGTCCACCAACCTACTAAAAATTATACATACATTATCTCTACATGAGTCCATGTGTGTAGCTAAAGGCTACATGACAAGAAACAGTGCCAGACAGGAGATACCTTCCTTTGAGTTATTGGACAGGAAGGTCCAAGAGACTCCCCAAATTACTCAGGCTATTGTCACAGCCCTTGATGGCCTCCCAGAACTTGAAGGTAAGACCCTACTGCCGAAGACAGAACATACATCAGACAGACACAGACAGGATTTGGAGAAATAGAGCTGCAACTGACCTGGAAGCCATGTCCCCTGAAGTCATTGGTGCAGCAGTGGCAGTTTTATCTTGGGGGCAATCAACAGCTACCCAATTTGACTAAAAGCCCACTCAAAGGGAGGAAACTCATATGTGGTACTGTAACATAACCTAATACACATGGCCAGAGTGGTCATAGACCTAAGAGAAAACCCCAAAACTCTCACATCACTAATGTGATTTCTTACTATGTGCAAAATATGAATCCTTATATTTACAGACAAACATCCCAGTCACCACTCATCAAAGAGGCTCATTTTGCAGCAGTCAGACTAATAGCAAGTACCACAACTAGTCACACATGGACATTGTCTCTGAATTGCCCAGGCCTAAGGGACACATCTGCAATGCGACCTCTATACCTAAGGCTCATGGAACATAGAACAGGGATAAAGAAGAGGACACTAAGGAATCAGGTCTCAATAATGAAGCTCCTCATGCAGCGGAGGGCCAGGAACACAAAAGTCACATATGGCAAAGTGTAGAAATAATGGTCCTTGGACAGGACCCCTTTATTAAACAAGCTCCTGGGAACCTGCTCATATGATTCTAGGTGTCAGCATACATACACAGGTGTCGGCATACCTAAGTCCCGTGCAAACTCAGGCAGAGAGTAACCCAGCATAGAACTGGGAAAATGAACAGCAGACCCCAATCTTATCTAAAGGAATGTTGGCAACTGATTGCTGCTAGATGAAGAAGAGCTAATCTTTCTGAAACAAGGGAGTATAGATAGGCTGACTAGACTCAGTGGATGGACTTGTACTGGGGAACGGCTGGGGGCACTGACAACACAGTGGGCGGTAATAAGGATGACAGAGTATATGGGCTCCAGTGGGGGAAGGGGGCTAGGGGAAGGTGCCAGTGGGGATGAGGGTATAAAGTTGATTAAGATTGTTTGAGATGTTCTGTATGAAATACACACACACACACACACACACACACACACACAAAAATCAATTAAAATATCTTTAAAATGAAAAAAAAAAAGCACTTGCCAGTTCCTTGGTTTGAATAGGTAGTTTCTAAGGATTAAACCAAAAGACACTATTGCCAACTGTCAATGAAAAATCCTTCACTGAACAAATACATTGACAGTTTTCAAATATGACTAAGCATTCCCATCAAATCAAAATTACAAAAAGTGACAGTCCTCACAAGGGCATGTCTAAAGGATTATCTAGAATTGCAGAAAATATTGTCTGCCAAGAAGAGGTCAAAGTTCCTGGATCAAAGCATGAAGGTTAATGTGATCAACCACCCATAGGATATGGCCTTTCCACTTCTAAGCCACCCACATCAGATGGCCCAGGACTTTCCTAGAGTGTCCTAAACTCTGAAATAAAATTGCTCTCCACTCTCCCTCAAACAGGTATATGAAGGGGCTGGAGAGATAGCTCAGCAGTCAAGAGCACTGGCTGCTCTTGCAGAGGACCTGGGTTCAATTCCCAGCACCCACATGGTGGCTAACAACCATCCATAACTCCAGTTCCAGGGGATCCAGTGCCCTCTTCTGGCCTCCTCGAGCATTGCACAGCATGGGTGCACTTACATGCAGGCAATATACTCATACACAT
>NW_008336857.1:263875-277787 GCF_000622305.1 Nannospalax galili
TTTTTTTTGGTCTTTTTGAGACAGGGTCTCTTTGTAGCCCCAGCTGTCCTGGAACTCACTATGTAGACCAGGCTGGCTTCGAACTCACACAGATCTGATTGCCTCTGCCTCGAAAGTGCTGGGATTAAAGGCATGCACTACCACACCCGACTGTTTTTTCTCTTATATATTAATTTGTGTGTGTCTGTGTGTGGTGGTGGTGGTGGTGCTCAGAGGACAACTGGCAGGAATTGGTTGTCTCCTACCATGTAAGTTCCAGGGATTGAACTCAGGTCATCAGACTTGACAGCAAGCACCTTTACCAATGGAGCTATCTCACACATGACAGATGCTTTAATTATTTCAGATATGTTATATATTTTATGCTGGCTCCTGGCTGTCCCAGATGACTTTCCATGCCATTTTATGAAGGGTAAACAAAGGAAAATAAAAATTGCAGTAGGGCAAGAAAACATACTTGGAGACAAAGAAGGAAAAGAGATAAAATGACTGTTTCTCTAGTCAGAGACATCGCCTACCTGATCTGAAACAGTCAGATACATATCACAGTCCATGGCACATCCAGTCACCACAGTCTATTCCTTTCAGGGGGAGAGGTTAAATAACTTGCCCCAGATCACACAGCTTTCATGTACAAAGCATTGATTTAAGTTAGTAATTCTCACTGCTCCAACAAGGTCATTCTTGGCCATTTGCAGTGTTAAACTGTAATCTTTAACCTGATCCCCTTTGCCTCTACTCCCCAGTTCAAAACTTAGGTTTCTATTGTTTTGAGACAGGGTCTCATGTATCCTTGATAACCTTACCAAGGATGACCTTGAACTTCTGATCCTCCAGCCTACACCTCCCAAGTGCTGGAATTATAGGCTTGCACCACCATGCAGTGTTAGGAATGGAATCCAAGGCTTTAAGACTACATGCAGAATTCTATGTAGAATTCATAGACTAGGTAAGCATTCTATGAACTAAGCTGTACACCCATGCTCTTGCCCCCAGCACTCGAATTTTCTAATTATTATTATTATTATTTTGTCTTTTTTGAGACAGGGTCTCCTTGTAGCTCCAGCTGTCCTGGAACTCACTATGTAGACCAGGCTGGCCTCGAACTCACAAAGATCAGCCTGCCTCTGCCTCCCAAGTGCTGGGATTAAAGGCATGCGCCACCACGCCTGGCCCCAAATTTTCTAATTTTTAAAAAGATTTATATTTGATTATATGTCTCTGTGAGGGTATATGCAGGTGTCCTCCAGGCCAGAAGAGGAAGTTGGGAGTCTCTGGAGCTAGAGGTACAGTTACCGGTTACTGATATGAGTGCTGGGAACTGAAGTTTCCCTCTGAAAGAGCAGTAGGTGCTCATCCACTGAGCCATCTCTCCAGCCCCAGCACGCAGGCTTTCTAAAAGCACTGTTTGTTTTTTGTAATGCCAGTGATCTAACCTAGGACTTCACAGTTGCTGGCCGAGGGCTCTACATTGAACTACATCCCCAACTTAAAAGCATCAAGGGTATTTTTTTATGGCTCTCACACCAGTAGTAGCTAGGTGTTTGGTGGTAAGGGGGGTAAAATGAGAGGGAAAGAATTGATTTAATGTATGGGTAGGCTGTTTATACCTGTAGCTTATAAACAAATACTCTTATCACAGTATTTGTGGTTAAAACAGTCCTTGCTGGCAGGAGAGACAGCTCAGTGGTTAAGAGCAGTGACTACTCTTTCAGGGGACTGGGTTCCAGTTATCAGCATCCACATGACAGTTAACAACCATCTCTAACTCCAGTTTCAGGGGACCCAATGCCCTCTTCTGACCTCTGGGGGCATTGCACAACATGGGTGCACTTATAAACATGCAGGCAATACATTCATACACATAATATAAAAATAATAATAATAAAAGATGCAGCATGGGGTGGCCTGCCCTAAAGAAGTAGTGTTTGGTGAAGGAAGTTTCCAGAAGAGCTGAGGCCCTGAACTAACTTACTAAGTAGTTGAGGATGGTCTTGAACTTTTGATCTTCCTTCCTATACTTTCCAAGTGCTGGAATTGCACATATGCAGCACCATACTTGTTTTATGTGGTGCTGGAGATTGAACCCAGGGTTTCATGCACACTGCGCAGGCACTCTACCGACTGAGCCACACCCCTAGCTCTCCATTCATTTTTAAAAATTTATTTACTATTTTTATTTTACGTGTATGAGTGTATTGCCTGCTTACGTGTAAGTGCACCCGTGTTGTGCAGTCCCCACAGGTCAGAAGAGGGCATCAGTTTCCCCTGGAACTGAAGTTACCGATGGTTGCTAGCTGCCATCTGGGAATCAAACCCAGGCCCTGGATCTTCTGCAAGAGCAGCCAGTGCTCTTAACTGCTGAGCCATCTCTCCAGTCCCGACACCACATACAAATAAAAATAATGAAAATAAATCTTTAAAAAAAAAAAGAATATAGGGGACTGAAGAGATGGCTCAGTGGTTAAAAGCACTGGCTGCTCTTGCAGAAGACCCAAGTTCCGTTCCCAGCACCCTCATGGCAGCTAACAACCATTTGAAACTCCAGTTTAGAGGAATTCAACACCCTCTTCTGACCTCTGCGAGCATTGTATAAAATGGGTGCACTTACATACATGCAGGCAATACACTCATACACATAAAATTTTTAACAGGTGTGGTAACAGAAAGAATATAGGCCTAGTGCTCAGGAGGCAGAAGCAGGTAGATCTCTGTGAGTTCAAGGCCAGCCTGGTCTATATAGTGACCTCCAGGCCAGCTGGAGCTACAGGGAAACTCTGTCTCAAAAAAAACCCAAAAACAAAAAAATAGGACCAGGCATGATCACACATGTCTTTAATCCCAGCACTCAGGAGGCACAGTTAGGGGGATCTCTATAAGATCAAGGCCAAACCTGATCTACATAGTGAATTCTAGGTCACTTAGGGATATAGGGAGACCCTATCTCAAACAAAGAAACAAACAAACAAATAAATACAAAGACTATAAAGTAATTATAGCACTTGGGGGCTGAGGCAGAAAGACACTGTGTTCAAGACTAGCCTGTGCTATATAGTAAAACCCTGACTCAAGAAAAATTATAACTATTATATATATGTATATATAACATAAAATAGAATCTCCTTCCTATCCCAAGGTCCTTTCTTAAGGACAACCAATCTCTACTATATTATTAGGTTGTTTTTGTATTTATTTTTCAAGACAAGGTGTCATGTAACCCAGACTGGCCTCCTTAACTCCTGATCCTCCTGCCTCTACCTCCCATATACTGGGATTATAGGCCTGCGTCATCATGACAGGCACTAGTTTCTTTACATAGAGTTTTTAAAAACTTATTTATTTTTATATTCTCTCTCTCTTTCTATTCATACATGTGTTCATATGTATGGATACACTTACATGGGCGTGTGTAGTTCAACATAATAGCCAATTTTTATGTGGTTGCTGAGGGACTGAACTCGGGTCCTCATGCTTGAGCGGCAAGCACCCATCAACTGAGCTATTTCCCTACTCCCTCATTATGGGTCTTGAAGGTTTTGATACACTAAAATTGATCAAAATAATAGCAGAGAACAATTTGATACTTTTTCACTGGAGATAATACACTTCATGTTAACTGGGCATGGTGGCACATGCCTTTAATCCCAGCACTCGGGAGGCAGACGGATCTCTGTGAGATTGAGGCCAGCCTGGTCTATGTAGTGAGTTCCAGGCCAGCTGGGGCTATAGGGAGACCGTGTCACAAAAAGACCAAAAAAAAAAAAGATATTCAATAACCTTGAAGACAGCTCAGCACATTAGAAAATGTTACTTAATATTCTGTGTGTTTTCCCTTCAACTTCTCTTTTGAAAATAGCTTTCTTTTCTTTTAAAAGAACTCAATTATTTAAATTACAGCACAGGAATGGAAATGCTCATCTTGATCCCACCAAGAATATATGAAATGGTTTGATTAGGTGTGACATTTCGTGAAGCTGTATTGCATCCTGATAAGAAAACTGTGGAACCTTCTCAAGCTATGTTGGCACCAGGAAGGTCAATAAATTACACGTCATCTGGAGGAACTAATGCCTTTTCTCTGAAGCTTTTATGAATACTTGGGGGTAATAATTTCTTTCGCTTGCTCCCACAAGCATCCCAGACTGAGATGGTCATGTGAACGGCCTCACGCAATTGGTATTTCCATGCCTATCAAGAAACTGGTACTTCCTGGGTGGCATGCCATCTTGGCCACATTTCACATTGTGAATGAAATTTCCCAGAAAAACTGCATCTTAAAACTGAACATTCTAGCTGGGTATGATGGTGCATTCCAGTGCTTGGGAACCAGATGCAGGTGGACCTTTGTGAGTTCAAGGCCAGCCTGGTCTACATAGTGAGTTCCAGGCCAGCTGGGTCTGAAGGGAGACCCTGTCTCAAAAAGACCAAAAAACAAAACAAAACCCTGAACCTTCTAAGGCCGAGCATGGTGGCACACTCCTGTAATCCTAGCACTTGGGAGGCAGAGGCAGGCAAATCTCTGTGAGTTCAAGGTTAGCCTGGTCTACACAGAGAGCTCCAGGACAGCTACGGCTACAGGGAGACCCTGTCTCAAAACTATCAAAAAACAAACAAACAAACAAACAAAGCAAAAAACAAAATCTGAACATTCTACAAAGGTTGATCAACCAATTAGAACTTCAGTGATTATGGGGAGTTTGAAATGTTGAAGGTCCAGAGCCTAATTACCATTTATCTTGGGCTATTTTTAGCCCCCTAAATATGCCCATCCTTGTTTCTGACAACATGGTGTGATGAACAGATAAAAACCTTTAGCAGGCCACCAGTTTCCACCAACCAAAAATCTGAGTCCCATCGGATGGCATCCAAGGCCTATAGATGAGATTTCTTCTCTTTTACTGTATCCCCTTACTTTAATGTTTCCACCAATGTATTTGAAAAATGTCTTGATTTGTGACTTTTCTTAATGAAACTATTGCCACATTGGAACATGTAATTTGGGGTAACCTCAATTTGTCTTGGGCCACGGGCCTTCCTATTTGGCTCTCTTATCCCTTTTGAGGTGAGAGTTGTGATTTTGCACCAACAATATGGATTCCAGGGATATCTTGTGATTTTATTTTAGATCCAACAGGACTCTTATCTCAGAACTAAAATTGAGGAGGACGGAGGTTGTGTATCTTTGTACAGGGTGGGTAGTGCCTCTCTAAACAGTGATATGGAATAGATGGAAACAGGTGACAAGAGCTGGTGCCCACTTGTCACCTCCAGTTCTCTTACTGGTTTTGTATTCTGGGCTATGTATTGGGCTCCCCCTGTAATCTCTTCTCGTTTTATACCAGCTCCAAAAGGGCTAAGCCATCAGCAAAGAGGAGTGACTCAGCAAGACGGCACTAGACTCCACCTCTACCACCTGCCTACCCTCTTGCCTTCAGCCTTTGAAGATGTCTAAACACAGAAAAGGAAGTGAGATTTACCCTCTCCAAGTCCCCATATCCTCCCACCAGTCAGTCCCTCTGTAACAGCCTCTTCAACTAAGTTGCCAGAGAAATTCTGCTGAAAAGGCAGCCCTCTTCTCCAACTCAAGCTGTGGAGGCTCCAGGGCAAATGAAAACATAAAGACAACCAGAGGTTCAGCATAGGTGCCTCAGCAATACTCTTATCATAAATCTTGTCAAGGAGACTGAGGGCAATTCTTTTTCTAAGGGACAAGTAAAACTCTTAAGGTTTTCCTGTTGACCCCAAACCAAGAGCTAAACATTTGAAGAACTAAATAGAAAGACACACCTTAAAAGGCAAACCTCAAACGTCTGGTGGCACAGAATTTGTCCCCACCCCACCACTGAGCAGAGCGTATTAATTCTGTTTCCTTGGCTGATTTTACTTCAGATCTCATTTTCTGCCTACTTACTCTACAATGCCAATGCAAGATGTTTACTTTACCCTTGCTGCAATCAAACTGCAATCGAAATGACTTAAGTATGTATTTATTGGGTTAAAATCTGTCTTTCTAGCCAGGTGTCATGGTGCATGGCTTTAATCCCAACACTTGGGAATCCCAGCACTTGACACTTGACCTCTGTGAGATCAAAGGCAGCCTGGTCTACATAGTGAGTTCCAAAATGGCTGGGACTACAAGGAGACCTTGTCTCAAAAAAACAAAAAAAAATCTGTCTCCCTAGCTAAACTAAACTGCAAGCTGAAGGTGACCCTTGACTGTCTTGTTGAGTGAATCCATTGAATTAATGAATTAACATCGGTTTTTTTGGTGGGGGGGAAGGGTCTTTTTTGAGACAGGAGCTCCCTGTAGCTCCAGCTGGCCTAGAACTCTCTATGTAGACAGGCTGTCCTCGAACTCACAGAGATCCGCCTGCCTCTGCCTCCGGAGTGCTGCGACTAAAGGCACCACCACGCCCGGCCTTAACAGCGTTTTTAAAGGCATAGATTAAGATATGATGTATGCCTGGGATGGTGACTTGCCTGTAATCCCAGTCAGTACTTGGGAAGTGAAAGCAGAATGATCAGGCGTTCCAGGCCAGCCTTGGCTGGCTCCAAGGGACTGTCTCAAACAAAACGAAACAAAACAAAACAAAACACCCCCCAAAAAACTTGATCCAAAACGAAAGGTGGCTTTCTCCCTTTCGTTCGGGTCATGTTTGCGGAGCCGATGGGGGCACTGGACCGCCACTGACCACAGCAGCCAAGCGCTGAGTTTACACTAAGGCCCACATTCCTGGGGCATTTGTGTTCAAGCAGGCCTCAAAGAAAATTTGATAAAGAACTAGAAGGTGCATGTCTGTGATTTTCCTTCCACAGAGGAAAAAGTGAGCCACACCCCCTGCAGTTCAAAGATCACTCCAGGCTGTCTCAGCGTACTTCCTCTAGGACAGTGACAGACTGAATGGCTAACTAGGGGCCAAGCCCTACAGCTATTTGCATTCATTCCGGTATTTCCAACCACACAATCCTGCGAATCCATCCCCGCGCTCCTAAATTAGACCCAAGCTCCCCAGCTTTTGCGCCCATTCCACGAGGGCCGGGAAGGACCAGTACTTGGGATTCAGGTGTTTGCGGAATGAGCCCGGGGCGCATTACAGCCCCTAGCAGGATGCAACCCACCTTCCAACTCGGGGAAGCCGAGCACCACGTCTGAAGCTTTCCCCTGCCTGTCTTTGACCTCCAGAGCCGTGATGGTGCAGCCCCAGGAGATGATGTCCACACTTAGCTGGTCTGACCGCAGCTGGAACTTCTCCACTGTCCCTCCCCCCGAGGGCAGCTCTCCAAACACGGTTCTGGTAACCGAAACCATGGGGCTAGTTCGCGGTGGACAGCTACTCCCAGCTTTTCAAACTCCAGCCTGGGTCACGTTTAGGAGATACAAGTGCCAGGGGGAGGAGGAGGGACTTGGCTCAGACTCCTCCCCTTTCTTGCCTGGATTTAGGAGTGACCACCCCTGCAAAAAAAAAACAAAAAACAAACAAACAAAAAACCATTCTCTTGAACCTTTCTAAATCTTTCCTTTGCCTGAGGTGACAAAGAAGGAAACTTTCCAGTCAAGCTGGTGGTTCTTTTCCTTTACGACCCCTGGCTGCAGTGCATATTGGGAATAGTAGCCTTTGATAGGTAACATTGCATCTTGGGATATGTAGTCTTTTCTTTTAAAAAATGTGTGTTCCACAGCTGAGCGGCTGAGCGGTGGCTCAGAGGTTAAGAGCACTGACTGCTCTTGCAGAGGACCTGGGTTCGATTCCCAGCACCCACAGGGCGGCTACGAACCGTCCTTAACTCCAGTTCCAGGGGAATCCGAAGCTCTCTTTTGACCTCCGAGGCTTTGTACGACACGGGTGGATACACATCCATGCAGGCAATACACTCATACACATAAAATAAAAATAAGAAAAAAAATGTGTGTTCCGTTTGTGCGTACACGTGTGTATGTATGTGTGTGTGTGTGTGTGTGTGTGTGTGTGTGCGCGCGCGCGCGCGCGCAATTTAGGCAGGCCAGGGACAGGGTTAGTCCCTCCTGATAGGGCAATCAAAGAGAAACTTGGACTTTCTTGGGTGTCTATCTGCTTTTTCTCCTGAAGTTCAAAGTTCTTGTAAGAAGAAATTAAGTGTACTTATTGCCACAGCAAATGTATCAAAAAGGCATTAAGGGAGTGCATAATCTATGCAGCTGAGGAACCAGGTAAATGCCAGGTATTGTTTGTGTGTCCTCTATAAGCAGGAAGATGTCAAGTTGGGACAAAACAGATTCTGAGGTCCTTAAATAATTTTCTTGCTTTAGTGCACCTGAGAATTTGCTGAGATTTTTTTTTTAAAAATACTTTATTTATTATTTTTATTTTATGTGAGTGTATTGCCTGCATGTATGTAAGTGCACCAATGTTGTTTAATGCCTGAGGAGGTCAGAAGCAGGTGTTGAATTCTTCCTGGAACCGGAGTTACTAATGGTTGTTAGCTGCCATGTGGGTGCTGGGAATTGAACCCAGATCCTCTGGAAGAGCAGCCAGTGCTCTTAACCAGTAAGCCCCCTCTTCAGCCCTGAGATTTTTTTTTTTAATTCACACCCCTCTTACCTACAATTTCTGATTCTAGGAACCTAGGATGATACTCAGGAATCTGTATTTTTCCACAACTCAGGCCATTCTAATGCAAATTATCTGGGACTGGGTTTAAAGAAATACTGTTTTAAGGTTTGATAACTACCTCTGATTTTTCCCAAATTAGGCAGGATGGCCTAGGACTAATACAAAGCTACTAAGAGCTTTCATAGACCATGAGATAAAATATAGGCACATCTGTCTTTCGTTGCTCAATCTGGCTGCTCTAGAACAGTACAGGCTCTAGGAAGAAGGAGAAATCTAGAAGCCTAAAGTTGCATGTTATGCAATCCATCTGTATTCCTGGTCTTTGCTTAGCCCTGCTTTTGGCTTGATTCCTGGGCACTTCAGACAGCATCCAACTAACTATGGCGAGTGTGGAAATGCATCTGTGATTAGGAAATTAGGAGAACTGAGCCCATGTTTCTGTAATCAGATGCATAATAACTGTCTCACTTATTTTTGTCTGTGAAATTTGCAGGAGTATTTAGCATTCTTGCTACAAAGCCTCAATTCTCCATCATGAAATTAGGGGAATTCTGATAGCAAAGGAAAAAGAGCTTGCAACAGGCTTCATTGAAGCACAACATACAACAAAAAGACCCAAGGAAGTCAAACTACAGACTGCACCACACTCATACAATAACCCAAAGACACGCTTGTGTGCTGCTTTATCAGAAATCCTCAAAAATTCTGCACATCTCCTCAACCCACTTAACACGTGTGCCTGACTCATATACAAGCCCTTTCAGCAATGCTGTGTTAGCAAAGCTGTCTTAGAACCTCTTCTGTGAGTAGGAAGATCAGGCTTTTTTCCCTCAGCCTCAAGTTCTTAATGTTCTGCCAACTTCATGCTGTCACAGAAAGAAAAAGAGGCACAAGAGTGGATAGCACCAAGTGTTGCCAGGGAAGTTCTTACTTCTTGGCTTGGTAGAGAATGAAACATACTCTATCTGCCCAAGATGTAAAGAGTACACGTCTTGATTTCATTTTCTTTTCACTCTGAAGTGTTTAGCATATTAAACAGGACTACCTTGTGTGAGGTACAAAAACCTTGCTTTCTTTACCCAAATATTCCATTTTCTTAATCTCACAGTGATACTCTACACTTAAAGCTTAAATATAGAGCAATGCTCATCATTTATAGGAAGGTCAACAGCAAAGTAAACAGAAAATGAACCATTGTCAAATTCTAGGAGGTATTTAATTTTTTTTTTTTTTTATAAGGCCTGAGAGTGGATTATAAGGTAAAGGGAATAAGGGTTGTAACAGTTTTTGTTTCTGTAGCCCCAGCTGGCCTGGAACTTGCTATGTAGACCAGGGTGGCCTTGAACTCACAGAGATCCACCTGCCTCTGCCTCCCGAGTGCTGGGATTATAGGTGTTCACCACCATGTCCAGGGTGACAGTTTTATAAAACAAGAATGATTTATCTTCTCCCTCAATGAGAGGGAAAGAAATCAGGGCTGAGAGTTGAAGACCAAGGTTTGCTTCTTCTCAGCTGGAGGTTCGTTCCCTAAACAGAACAGGTTGGTTTGCCAGGCCTGAGGAGGTGTGAGCCCAAGGGCCCCGTGCTCCTCATGCCACACAGAAACTGCAAGGTGTGCTGTTCCCAGGACCTCCGCTCCAGGATTCATAAAGATGACTCCAAAACCCTCAGCTGTTGACAGGCTGCTGTGCGTGGAAACTCTCTAAAATATAGTCACAAGACCAAGTCACAGTCTGTCTAGAAAGTGACCTGGGTAGCTTCTCTTCCGTCATGTTGATTTGCTTCTGCATGCCTGTCTTTCACATTTGTTTGAGCTCTAATGCCGTTTATTGTCAGCTCTTCTCCTGGCACCCAGGAAATACTGAGATCATTTCTTCCCTTTCCATGAAGAGTTTTGCTTTTGTAGTTGTTTTCTCAACCATTGACTCCTAGGCCAATATATATGTGTGTGTGTGTGTGTGTGTGTGTGTGTGTGTGTGTTCAAACTAATTATATTTGGTTTCAAGGAAAAACTACATGTATCTGAAAGCCAGGAAAAAACCCAGAGAATTCCTTCAACTCCATAAGACATAGAGTTCTTCTGCATGATTCAAATCAACTTAATTTCATCAACCATTTTGGATTCGATGCTGGGGAAGGCAGGATGGAAGACACATGAGAAGTTATTTAGGAAGATGAACTAAATTTGGCTACATAGCATGTCATTCATTGTCAAGTATGTGATCAGTATGTCCCCGGCACTGCGCTAAGTGCTCCTTATGCATTAATAAGTAAGTCAGAGTCTTTGCCTTCAAGGAGCTTATGGTTTAATGTGATATAATCCTCCTTTCTATTCTCCAAAAAACATCAGTAATGAGCCGGGGGTGGTGGGTGCACACTTTTAATCCCAGCACTAGGGAGGCAGAGGCAGGTGGAGCTCTGTGAGTTCAAGGTCAGCCTGGTCTACATAGCAAGTTCAGGTCAGCTGGGGCTACAAGGAGATCCTGTCTCAAAAAAAAAAAACAAAACAGTAAAAATTTCAAAATTCATTATTAATCAGTGTTAGATGAAACAAAGTAGTGAGACTGGTCTCAAGGTAGTTGAAATTTCAGGATTATTCAAAGATGATCCAACCATTTGGGGATTATTTTAGAAATTCCTATCACCAAGCACAGTTGTTGTTACATATTCAATGCTCAATAAATAATTATTGAATGAATACATCGATTCATATGTAGAGAACTGGCCCTGATAATCCAAACCATCACTTACTGGCTGTCATTAGTTCAATCATTTTGAATATCAGTTCCCTCCTCATCTATGAAAAGGTAATAATATCCAGATCTCAATAAGGTCTGCAGCATATATAAAAACCTTATTTTAAGAGAAAACATATAGGGACTGGAGAGATGGCTCAGCTGTTAAAAGCACTGGTTGTTCTTGCAAAAGACCTGGGTTCAAATCCCAGTATCCACATGGCAGCTAATAACCATCTGTAACTCCGTTTCCAAGGAATTCAACACCCTCTTCTGTCTTCCACTGGCATTGCATGACACGGGTGCACTGGCATACATGCACATAATATACGCATACACATAAAATAAAAAGCTAAATAAATTTTTAAAAAGAAAAAGCATATGGACTACCCTTTTTCTGTAGGACAAAGCTATGTGCTAACCAAGGAGGTCAGCACAAGTGAGAGAGGGGTGTTACGTAAACCACCCTATAACTCCAGGGTATCCACCCTCAGACATGCCACCATGTCACACTGCCTTCTCCATCATACTTCAGATGTCCCACTAGTACTTTAAACTTTACGTACCCCAACCAAATTCTCTTTTCTCTCCGTATCTGTTTCTTTTCTAATGTTCCCATCTCAGCGCCCCTCAGACACGCAGCCACAGGATGACAGCCACTCTTGAGGGCCCTCCTTTCACCATCTCTCACCCCCAGCCCATCAAGAAGTCCCATCTCTAGACCTTTGACATACCCTGCAACATGCACCCACACTTCCTTTCCACTGCTCTTCCGTAGCTCATTCCTCGCCTCCACATCTCAGGGGACTTCATACCACTCTCCTAAATGGTCTTCCTCCAAGACAAATTCACCATGATTTTTTGAAAGCCGATATCCTACTATGTTGACTCCTGTATAAAGCTCTTCCCTCATTCTCAGGGCTGAAGAGATGGCTCAGCGGTTAAGAGCACTGACTGCTCTTGAAGAGGACTGGGGTTTGATTGCCAGCACCCACATGGCAGCTGCGAACCTTCCTAAACTCCAGCTCCAGGGGAATCCAAAGCCCTCTTCTGACCTCTGTGGCATTGCATGACAAGGGTGCTCTCACATACATGCAGGCAATACACTCAACACATAAAATAAAAATAATAAATAAAATTTAAAAAATTAAAAAAAAACTCTTCCCTCATTCTCTACTACAGCTAGCATGACACCAAACCTCCCCATGCCTCAGTAACAGGGGGCCCACCTGAGCCACCTCTGCAACCTCACATTCAGCTCATCCTACACTGCAACCATGGTGGCCTTCTTGGCAAAGCCTGTCAGCATCTGAACTCTCCACAGGTCCCTTCTTCAAAGGACTCTGGCCCAAATCACTATGAGGCTAATTCTTCAGCTTTTAAATCAGAGTTTAAATGTTGCTTCAGGAGGAGGACCACCCTAATCACCATGGTGAGCAACCCCTTGGCCCACCCCACTCTAGTTCTGTGTAGTCCAATATAAAAACCAGAGGCCACAGCAGCTACAAGATGCCAACAATGTGGCCCAACTGTGTGTTCTGTGTGTGAAATACATTCCAGGCTTCAAAGACTGAGTACAAAAAAAGGGAGTGTGAGTTATCTGTAATGGATTGTATATTGATTACATTCTGAAATTATGTTATGATATAAGGGTATTTTTATATGTGGGATTAAAAAATAAAACATGTTAAAACTAAAGAAAGACAATGATATAACATGATTGGTCCATCCAATTATTAGTAATTGAATGCTAGAAAACATGAGCATGTGCTAAAAATTTATTGGGTTCGGTTATCAGTAACTGACTCAGACACATCAGATAAAGAAACTGAGACTTGAGCAGACCGCCTGAGAATGCCAAGATCTGGCCTCCCTCTGGCCTCTCTCTGACAGAGGGGCTGAGAAGGCAGGGGACTGCCTGAGAGCACCCCCCATCCTGCCTCCAGGTGGTGGTGATCTTCCCCTAATTGCACTATACCCATCCCCCTACCTGGGATTTTGTGAGGCCCCTCCCAAGGCCCCAGGGCAGATCTGGCTTTGATAGGCTAAGGATGAGATCTTAGTAGACAGCCTGAGAGGGTGGGTTTCGACCTCCATCAGTGTAGCAGCTCTGATCTCAGCAGACCTCCAGAGACTGCCAAGTTCTGGCCTCTCTCTGGCAGAGGGCTTGAAAATGCAGGGGATTCCCTGAGAGCCCCTCTATTCTGCCTCCCCATCAGTGGTGATCTTCCACTAATTGCGCCATACCCATCCCCCTACCTGGGATTTTCTGAGGCCCATCCCAAGGCCCCAAGGCAGATCTGGCTTTGATAGGCAAAGGCAGAGATCCTAGCAGACAACCTGAGAGGGTGGACTGCCTGAAAGCTCCCAGATCCTGCCTCCATGTGGTGAAGGAAGGCTGAGTGTACCTGACTGGAACCTGAATTGGGCTTCTGTGGGTACTCCTGAATAGCTGATCTGAAGCCATCAGTTCTCTCCAAATTAAACCTGAGAGAACCTGAACTCTGTACCAACCAGCTTTACATAACCAATAAAGGATCTAGGCGCCCGATAATATAAACAGAAGCATACTTCAACTTAATTCTC
>NW_008336857.1:277915-278200 GCF_000622305.1 Nannospalax galili
GCCCTAGAGATAGCCCAATACACTGAATTTAAACGAACAATCATAACCATGATCAAGGAATTCAATGAATTTAAAGAACACACAAACAAAGAACTAAAAGAAGATAGGGATAAACCTCTGAATGAATTCACAAAAGAGATAGAAATATAGAAAACTCAGGCAGAAATGAAGAAGGAAGTGCAAAACTCAATAAGCCAACTTGAAACAACAGGGGAAACTCTCATCACTAGAATGAGGAAAACAGAATATCAACACTGGAGGATAAAGTTGAAGAACTGGACCACT
>NW_008336857.1:278316-281057 GCF_000622305.1 Nannospalax galili
AGAATTTCAGGTTAATGGGGTTGACCAGATCTTAAACGGATTGATTGTAGAAGAGAATTTCCCTAAATTAAGAAAAGACATCCCAATACAAATACAGGAAGCACATAGAACACCAAATAGACAGGATCAGAAAAGAAACTCCCCACTACATATCACAGTAAAAACACTAACTGTACAGAACAAAGAGAGAATCCCGAAAGCAGCGAAAGAAAAACAAGCCACATACAAAGGAAAGCCCATCAGAATTACAGCTGATTTATCAATGCAAACTATGAAAGGCAGAAGAGCCTGGACCAAGGTATTTCCAGTTCTACATGACAATAGATGTCAGCCCAGAGTACTTTACCCAGCAAAAAATGTCTATTATAGTTGAAGGGAAAGAAAAGTCTTCCATGACATGAAAAGCCTGAAAGAATACATGTCCACAAAACCAGCCCTTCAAAGAATACTTGAAGCAATACAGAGAGCAGAGAGAGAGAAACAATACCCCAGGGGCAACAAAAGAAAATAAATAAATGTATAATTGAAGAAACAAAATTAAACAGAGAACACAAACAGCAATCAAAATGATGGCAACCAATACACATCTTTCAATAATAACCTTAAATATCAATGGACTGAACTCCACAGCCAAAAGACACAGGCTAAGTGAATGGATTAGGAAACAAAATCCATCTCTTTGCTGTCTGCAAGAAACCCATCTCACCTTCAAGGACAGGCACTACCTTAAGGTAAAAGGATGGAAAAGAATATTCCAAGCAAATGGCACTAAGAAACAAGCAATGGTTGCAATTCTGATATCTGACAAAACAGACTTCGAAGTAAAACTAATCAGAAGAGATAAGGAGGATCACTTCATTCTGATCAAAGGAACAATTAACCAAGAAGATATTACAATCCTTAACATATATGCACCAAACTCTGGTGCATCCAAATTCACAAAAACAACACAACAGAACTTTAAGACACAGATTAACCCCAACTCAGTAATAGTAGGGGACTTCAATACCCCACTGTCTCCATTAGACAGGTCAACTGGACAAAGAATAGACAGAGAGATGTCTGAATTAAATGATACTATACATCAAATGGACCTAACAGACATCTTTTGAATATTCCACCCAAGCACCAAGGAATACACTTTCTACTCAACACCCCATGGAACCTTTTCAAAAACTGATCACATACTGGGCCACAAAACAAACCTCAACAAATACGAAAAAAGTTGAAATAATCCCATGCATTCTATCAGACTACAATGCAATAAAGCTCAAAATCAACACTGGACAAAGCCCTAGTCACTACATGAACTCATGGCGATTGAACAACACACTCCTAAACAATGAGTGGGTCAAAGGAGAAATTAAGAAAGAAATAAAAGAATTCCTGGAATTCAATGAAAAGGACAATACAACACAACACAACCTCTGAGACACTTTAAAAGCAGTCCTAAGAGGGAAGTTTATAGCTATAAGTGCCTACATTAAAAAATTAGAAAGAGCCCAAATAAATGACCTAACACTGCAACTCAAGACCCTGGAAAGGCAAGAACAAATGAAATCCAAACCCCACAGAAGAGAAGAAATAACAAAAATCAGAACAGAAGTTAATGAAATAGAAACAAAGAAAACAATACAAAGAATCAATGAATCTAAGAGCTGATTCTTTGAAAAGCTAAACAAGATAGACAGATTATGTGTGTGTGTGTGTGTATGTGTGTGTGTGAGTGATCTCAAGAGAGAGTATATGCCACATATGTGAAGGTGCCCACAGAGGACAGAATTGGGCATCAGATCCCCTGGAAGTGGAGTTACAGACAGTTTGTGAAGTAACTGAGGTAGTACTGGGAACCAAGAACAGATCACTTGAAAGCTGAAGTTAAACCAAGAAGAGATCAACCATTTAAATAGACCCATAACATATGAGGAAATTGAAACAGTAATACAAAGCCTCCCAACTAAAAAAAGCCCAGGCCCAGATGGATTTACAACAGAATTCTACCAGACATTTAAAGAAGACCTCCAACCAATACTACTTCAATTATTCAAAAAGATAAAAACAGAGGGAGAACTCTCAAATTCCTTATATGAAGCCAGCATCACTCTAATACCCAAACCAGGTAAAGACACAACCAAAAAAGAAAACTACAGACCCATATCCTAAATGAACACGGATACACAAATTCTCAACAAAATACTAGCAAACCGCATACAGACACACATCAAAAAGATCATTCACCATGATCAAGTAGGCTTTATCCCAGAGATACAGGGATGGTTCAATATATGCAAGTCAATAAATGTCATTAATCATATAAATGGACTCCAAGACAAAAACCACGTTGTCATCTCAATAGATGCAGAAAAGGCTTTTGACAAAATTCAGCATGCATTTATGTTTAAAGTCCTAGAGGGAATTGGACTGGAGGGAGCATACCTCAACACAGTTAAAGCTATATACAACAAACCCACAGTCAACATCATCCTAAATAGAGAAAAAACTGGAAGCATTCCCGTTATAATTATGAACCAGGCAAGGATGTCCACTATCTCCACTTCTTTTCAACATAGTGCTTGAAACTCTTGCTAGAGCAATAAGACAGGAGAAGGAAATTAAAGGAGTACTAATTGGAAAAGAAGAGGTCAAACTATCCCTTTTTGCAGATGATATGATACTATACCTAAGAGATCCCAAAAGTTCCACCAGAAAACTCCTAGAACTGATCAACACTTTCAGTATAG
>NW_008336857.1:281373-283020 GCF_000622305.1 Nannospalax galili
ATGCAGACATAACATGCACACACATAAAATAAAAATAATAAATAAAACATTAAAAAAAAAAGAAAGAGATTGAGGAAAACACCAGGGAATGGATCGAAGGACCTCCCATGCTCATGGATTGGAAGAAATAATATTGTGAAAATGACCATCCTACCAAAAGCAATATATAGATTCAATGCAATCCCAATCAAAATCACCATGACATACCTCACAAAATTAGAAAAAAAAACATCCTAAAATTCATATGAAAGCACAAAAGACCCTGGATAGCCAAAGCAACCCTGAGCACAAAGAGCAACACTGGGGGGATTACTATAGCAGATCTCAAACATATACTACAGAGCTATAGTCTTAAAAACAGCACAGTACTGGCACAAAAATAGACACATAGATCAAGGGAACATCATTGAAGATCCAAACCCAAGTAAGAGCAATTTCAGCCACCTGATATTTGACAAAGGTGCCAAGAACACGCAATGAAGGAAAGATAGCATCTTCAACAAATGGTGCTGGCAAAACTGGATCTCTACCTGTAGAAGAATGAAACTAGATCCTTATCTTTCACCTTGCACAAAAGTCAACTAACTCCAAATGGATGAAAGACCTCAATGTGAAACTGGAAACCCTGAAACTGTTAGAAGAAAATATTGGCAGTAACTTACAAGGTGTAGGAAAGGATTTTCTAAATCAGAGAGCAGTTGCTCAGGAATTAAAGTCAAGAATCAACAAGTGGGAACTCATTATACTAAAAAGCTTCTATACAGCAGAAGAAACAATCAAAAATTGAAGAGAAAACCCACAGAATGGGAAAAAATCTTCACAGGGGTTTAACATCCAGAATATATAAAGAACTCAAAAACAAAGAATCAAGAAACCAAATGACCCAATTAAAAGATGGGCTAAAGATCTAAACAGAGAGTTCTCAAAGGAAGAAATAAAGATGACTAAGAAACATCTCAAAAAGTGTTCAACTTCGAAGCCTATACTAATGTGGTCAGAGGGATTTAAAGGACAGTTTTTGCCCCTTGCCCTCCAAAGTCAACTAAGTTCCAGAGGACTATGGAACATCTCTCAAAATGTCCTGTAACTGTGGTGAGTCACCTGTCCTCTTGTTCAGGGAGAACATGGGGACCCCATGAGATGGACTTGAACCAGTGTCCAGTCTACAAAGAGGAGGGTCAACTCAGAGGAAACATCTCATTCATTCTTCCAAGTGAAGCTAGACATGGTCGAGCTGGACCTTTGAGTTATCTTCACATAGATGGAACTGGTAAAAGAAAGGAACCTGGAGCTCCTCCCAAGCCCATGTAACCCCTGAGGAACAGATCCTCAAATGACCTTAAGTATAAAAATAAATTGATTTATTTGGGCCAACTTTATGGCCCTAAACACCAAAAGGAAAGTAAAACCAAAGAGTAAAGTCATCAGAATATTTCTTTAAGAGTTTAAGGGATTATACTTTGTAGACATTAGGCTTAAGTCTATATAAAAAGTTATTTAGACAAGTATTTTTCATTGATGATTTTGTTCCTAACCAGAAAGTGCTGCAGATGTAAGACTTCAGCTCTTGGTCTCTAATACTGTAGTGCCCACCTGTAGCTAAGGGAGACAACCAGCTATTGTTCTAAAATGATGGATAAATTTGTT
>NW_008336857.1:283052-290945 GCF_000622305.1 Nannospalax galili
GGGAACTGACACTGATTCTAACCACTCCAACAGCTATCAAAATACCTGAAAGCAAATCCTGAATCCACCACTATAGAGTCCAGCCTTAGAAGATAAAAGATAAATGAAGAAAAATGAAATAGAGGGATGATTTTGGAAGCTCTTGTCAAGAAATTCTAACGGACTCTCATATGAACATTTGAAAATTACCCTGTTCTGACTTTTTCTAGTTCCCTGTCTAGAACTTGTAATGCTAATTACTCTTGCCTTTACTTCTCCTTCACATCTCCTATTCAGGATTCAAAGACTTTCTTTACCTGTTAGAGATAAGAGTTAGGCAACTTGGGAGTCTTTCAGATAGACCCACTGAAGGGGTACTCCAATTGCCTCACCCTGTGTCCCCCTGCTCAGCATGGAAGAAGCCAGAGTGCTCTGCATCCCGATTCCCTCTTGGCAATTTGGGTAACCTCTTCAGAGGATGGTGTGATAAGAATAGGAGATAGGAATTGGCTAGGCAGTTAGGGTAAAAAGACCCCAAAGAAATATAGCGTTTCTTGGCTAAAACTCAAAATGTCCTTGGGCCTCTTAGCAACTTAACTCCATTCCAAAGGCCAAAAATGTCAAAAATATTTGGGAGCTTTTTTCTAATCCTTAAAAGATTTTAGGGTTACCTCTTCAGAAGGGGGAATGTTAGAGTAGCCAAAAGCCCCATAAATAAGAAGAAAGAGTACATGAAGTTATCAGAAAAACGTGATGGGGAGATATGGGAGGAGTTGGCATGGATTTGATCAAAACACCTCATATGCATGTATGAAATTCTCAATAAATTATTTGAGAAAAAAAGAAAAAAGACAAAGGACAAAAAATTGTAAGTATTTAGAATACAGTTATAAAGTATATTGGCTTAGGAAAATAGCAATATTTTAATTTCTCCTCTGAGGTCTGTGACCTCTCTAGCCACAGGTATTAACCTAGGTGTACAGTACTGATAGGAATTCCCTTTTATAAAGAAGGCCTTAAGTCCAATCAGACAACTCTTGGTTATCCTTAAGAAATAAGTGCCACTACTGCACAACTGGTGATATCTTGCCAGGCTGATCCCTGTTGTGGTGCTTGGTAGAACTACTGACTACTCTTCTCTCTTGGCAGTTTGCATAGTACCTTCCAATACTACGAGAGCTAGTGCTCTGGAAGGAGGCATCCAGATCATTAAACAGTCTGATTCCTCTAAAAAAAAAAAGAAGAAGAAGAAGCTGAGACTTAGAGAGGTTTTTGGTCAAGGTCACATGGTTAGTAAGTCAGGAAACAAAGATTTTTGTCATAGGTAGCTTGAGTACAGAGATAGGAGCACCTAACCACTTCCTGATCTGCTGCCTAATATTGTGCCAGCCTAAGAAGGTGAATCCCAAAGCCCTTTGTGTATTCTAACACATTACAATATATGTGGTCAGCATCTTCTAATTGAGAGGAATCACAAGTTAAAAAAACAAACTGGTCTCTTGAATGATATCACATTCAGTGCTATTGTGCATTCATTTCTTATTTATTATCTCTCTCTATGGTTTGAATGTGTCCGCCCCTCCAAAAAACACACGTGCTGGAAACTTCATCTCTACTGCAGTATCAGGAGGTGGGGTTTATTGGGTCTATTAGGTTATAAGAGCTCCACCCTCATGAATGGATTAATACTGGATAGAAAAGGAATCCAGGATGTAAGTTTGGATCTCTTGCTCTCTTATCTTTTACTTTCTGCTAGGGGACGATATAGCAAGAAGGTCCTCGCCAGATGCCAGCCTCTTGGTCTTGGACTTCCCAGCCTCCAGAACCATGAGGAACACATCTCTCTTGTTTGCAATACTATTCAGTGTGGGATTTTGTTATATCATCACAAAATGGCTAAGACATTTATGTCCTTCGGAAAGAATGGATGCTCCAAGAGGGCAGGAAACTTCCCAGATGTAAACTGATGCTTAGATCCGATTACTAAGTCTCTAAAAGAATGTGTTGAGTGAATGGCTGAATGTTGGACAGTATGCAAAGCATCTCTCATGCACACCTGGTGACGTCTCCATTGGTAAAGCCACTCTGGAGGACAAGTTGTCATATCTAGAAACATAAAATTATACCCAGTTCAGCAAATAACCCATGGCAATTCCATTTCTTGGAATACATTGTAAACGAGATTTTGCATAGATGTCTAAGACTGTAACATTATTATGTGTGAGAATAAAAATTTGGAAATGACTTATGGTCCATTAAATATATTTTGTGTAATTAGTTACTTTTAGTTGCTGTGACAAACAATATGACCAAAGGCAACTTATAGAAGAGTTTATTTCGGCTTATGGTCCTAGAAAGAGAGTCCACAATGGGGGAGGCAAGGCAGGAGGAAGCCAGAGAAGAAAGCTGAGAGATCACATCTTCAACCATGAACAGGAAGCTGAGAGAACAAACTGGAAGTAGGGCAAGGCTATAAACTCTCCAGGCCTGTCCCCAGGAACATACTTCCTCAAGCAGGGCCACAAGTTCTATCCTCCCCAAACAGCACCACCAACTGAGGACAAAGTGTTCAAATACTTGAGCCGATGTGGGACATTTCTCATTCAAACCACCACATGCATTGGAATATGAACTAACAGGAAACTCAGTGTGCTTTAGATTCTTCCACATATCCCTAGACATTAATTTAGTTATGATAATGTTAAGTGGAAAAAAGAAGTGTCAGAAAGATCTATAGAAATATCACATAAAATATCAAAATTTGCAATGCAATATAATGTTTAATTTGTGGATAAAAGAGACCCCCAACTGAAGAAAGAAGTCTCCTTACAGAAGAGGAAGGGGAGGCTGGGTGTGGTGGCACAGGCCTTTAATCCCAGCACTCAGGAGGCAGAGGCAGGGAGATCTCTGTGAGTTTGAGACCAGCCTGGGCTACATAGTGAATTCCAGGTCAGCTGGGGCTACAAGGGAGACCCTGCCTCAAAAAGACCAAAAACAAAAAACAAAAACAGAAGAGTAAGGGGAGCTGGGCATGGTGGCACATGTCTGTAGTCCCAGCACTTGGGAGGCAGAGGCAGGCAGAGCTCCATGAGTTTGAGGCCAGCTGGGGCTGCAGTGAGACCCTGTCTCAAAAAAAGACAACAAAAAAAGAAGAAGGGCAAGGGGAATAGTCAAAGATGAATTTTTGAAGCAGGATAATAGATGGAGGTGCATTATCTATATATATTTAATTTATTATTGCTTGTGTGTAAGTGTGCATGTGCACGCACATGCCACAATGCACATATGGAGGTCAGAGACATAATTTGTCTTGTCAGTTCTCTCCTTCCACCTTTATGTGGATTCCAGGGATTGAACTCAGATTGTGAGGTTTTTGTCCCAAGTGTTTTATCTGTTGAGCCATCTCTTTGGTCCACATTATATTGTTTTTTATATCTCATTTGTTTTTGGTAATTTGAATGAATCTTTTAGGTAAAATAATAACTTAAAGGCCAGCAAGATGGCTCTGTAGATAAAGGTGCTTGCCACCAAACCTGAGGACCTGAGTTGGATCCCTGAAACCTACATGGTGAAAGGAGAGGACTAACTCTACCAAACGAGCACTCCCATGGTGAGGACACAAAGGACTCAGGTGATTTCTAGGGCTCTGAGTGGAGGGCTAAAGACTCGGAGGATCAACATGGAACAGTCTGAAACAACTTTAGATAAATCCATTATGTCCAAAGCACAGTAGTACAGGGTGGAGCTTGTCATCAGAAGAGCCAAGATGCAGAAAATTTCCCTCCAGCCTTCAAAGAACTGGTTCCCATGAAGGACATGAAGACTCCCAAAGTCAGTCAACCTAAAAGTTGGGTGTTTGTGTTTTGGAAAAGGTAATTGAGGTTGGAAGGCGTCAACCTGACATGATATAACTGACATGATATAAAGATTTTTTTTTTTTTTTTTTTTTTTTTTTTTGCTTTTTGAGACAGGGTCTACTTGTAGCCCCAACTGGACTGGAACTCACTATGTAGACCAGGCTGGCCTTGAACGCACAGAGATCTGCCTGTCTGTACCTCCTGAGTGCTAGGATTAAAGACATGTGCCACCACACCCGGCTAGTATAAGTTATAATACAGAATTTTCTTCTCCAAGTGACTGGGGCTACCTGAGCTACTAAGTTAAGTTTTATTTGCGATCCTCAGGGATGACCTTATAGCCAGCAGGTACTTTTGTGCATGTCTGTAGGTACAGCAAGGTGGCTGGTGCCGCAGTTTAAATGTGACCAATACAGGACTCGGAATTTAATTCCCATTATGGTGGTAATAAGAAGTGGGGCCTTTGAAGAAGTAACTGAGGATTATTGCCTTGTTAAAAGGCTGAAGGGAAATAGCTCAGGCCATTTTGCCCTCCCATCTTGTCATTAAAAATTTTTAATTATATTTTTATTTATTTTATGGGCATGGGTGTGGCACATGCACAGGGCGGGAGGTACACGTGGAAGAGGACAACTTTCAAGACTCAGTTCTCTCCTTCTACTATATGGATCCCAGGGATTAAACTCCCAAGCTTTGTGGCACGTGCCTTACCATTTAAGCTATCTCTGTCATTTAAAATTGCTTAGTCTTAGGTATTTTTGTTTGTAATGGACAAAGGCAGATGACATTGATGATGAAACTATGACTCTTCTTTAGAAGAGAGAAGGAAGGAAAAGAGGGAGCAACTAGAATTTAACTTCGAACACAGAGACAGCAGCAGAGCTGAGACTCCAGGCTCAGGGCCAGGGTGGGAAGCTTCCAGCAGAGTCTTTGCCTGGGCCCCTGACGCAGATTAGAAGCAAAGTGGCTGAGTGAACTTGCTATAGCAACTCTGGGGCCCTAGGAGAAGCCTGACTGATAAATAGACAAGCACAAGTAGGGTAAAAGATCTAGGAGAGGTCTGGTGGACCTAACATGTAGGTTCAAAGGTCAACAGGCAGCTCAGGCAAGGCCCAGGGGTAGGGAAGCAATCCGTCTGTGAGATGATGCCAGCAAACAGGGCTGCACCCAATTCTGGTGAAATGGCCACTGAGTGTCACGCATATTGCAATCAGAAGCCTGGCTCAGAAGCCTACTCCTCTTCAAAAGCCTAGCACCAATGGAGGTCAGAAAATTGCAGTAGAGTTGCTGCCTCTTCTGAACTTAACCACATTCTATAAAGAAATGTGGTTACACTGGGTCAGGTTGAGGTCAGGAAGAGAAAAAAATATGACAGGTGCTCTGTGGCCTCTTTTTTTCTGATACCAACTGTGTGTCGTTTCCCCATACCCTAACCAATTCTATGACACCAACTCTGTGCCCAATAATTTGTTGGGTTTCAACAAACAATAACCCAGAGAATCATGCTTTGTGCTTCAGACACAAGACTTCAAAAAGCAAAGTCTCTCATTCACCTTTTCCTGTCTTGTGTCTTGCTCTCCTTTTTCCTTCTGAAACTAGAAGCAAAAATTAGAATTTTTCTTTCCTAAGGAGGGTCAGAGAAACAAGAATCCCTTTTCCCTAAAGTAATCCCTAAAAGCCTAATCTTGCCTGAATCTTCCCTGACCTTTTTCTTGTAGGGCTGACTAGAAATAATCTGACCTTCCTTGTCTGATACTAGGTCATAAGACCCCCATATAGGGTTCTGATTCATACCTGGGAAGAAGGAATGCTGTACAGAGAGGCCAAGAAGGATCTAAACAATCAAGCCTTACTAGTTTTCCCCCTCTTTCCTCACTTCTCTATCCAATCACATTTATGCGTGATTGTCTACACTTTGCTGAATCTCTGTCAAGAAGGATCTAAACAATCAAGCCTTACTAGTTTTCCCCCTCTTTCCTCTCTATCCAATCACATTTATGCGTGATTGTCTACACTTTGCTGAATCTCTGTGAAATTAGAACACAACAGAGTCTCATGCAACTCAGGCTGGCCTCAAACTGTAGCCAAGATTGGCCTTGAACTCCTGATCCTCCTGCCCTAACTTTCCAAGGGCTGGGATTATAGGTGTACACCATATCTGGCTGCATAAAAACTTTGATTAAATAGTTTGTTATACTTTTCTCTTGCTGACCTGTCTTTTGTTAGAGATGGGCTATAGCCCTATGACCAGCAATGATGGGTACCATTCCTACCTTCCCCTACAAACTCAATTAGATCTGATACTGCTTATCTAGAGTTAGGGTTAGCTACCCCAACTTAAAGGATTCAGTACCCTCATTTCAGACACTAGTCACAAATGGGGTGCATTTCTGCCCAGATGACTACAAATGTGTGGGTTTCCATGGCCTCCCCTTACATTTGATAACTCACTAAAGTGACTCAGAGAAATTAGGAAAGCATTGTACTTTATGTTCAGTGATTTATTATAAAGGATTCAACTCAAGAACAGCCAAATGGAAAACATGCCAAGGACAAGGGCTAGGGCGGCACAGAGCTTCCGTACCCTCCCTGGAGTGCTAATGTGTTAGTTCTTTTTCTCATTGTTGTTACAAAATACCCGACGAGGGCTGGAGCAATGGCGGTTAGAACACGGTTGTTCTTGCAGAAGATCTGGGTTTGAATCCCAGCACCCACATGGCAGCTAACAACTGTCCATGACTCCAGTTCCAGGGGATCCGACAGCCTCTTCTGTCTTTGCGGGCATTGCACGACACAGGTGCACTTACCTACATGCAGGCAATACACTCATACACATAAAATAAAAAAATAATAAATATTTTAAAACAAACAAAAAACCCCCAAAATACCTGACGAAACAACTTAAGGGAGCAAGGGTTTATTTTGGTTCATAGTTCAGAGGAGTACAGTTTATCGCAGTGGGGAAGCAATGGCTGAGGCAGTACGAGGCAGCTGGTCACAAGGCAGTTGGTCACATTGCATTCATAGTCAAGAAGCAGAGAAAGATGAATGCTGGTATTTTCAGCTCTTTTTCCTTTTTATTTAGTTCAGGGCCTCAGTTCAGGGGATGGTACTACCCACATTCAGAGTGGATTTTCCTTCCTCAGTTAAATCATGCCCAGAGGTGTCTCCTAGGAGATTCTAAATACTGTCAAGCTGATGAGGATTTACCACCATGGCCACACTGGTGTGTTTGCCAGTTTAGAAACACACTCAACCCCATTGCTCAGGGGATTTTGACATTGAGTGGGCATAATTGATAAATTAATGGTCATTGATGACAGAACTCAGCCTCCAGTTCCTTTCCTTTCCCCAGAGGTTGGGGAGTAGGGCTGAAATTTCTAGTCCTTTAAATTCCTTTTTTCTTTTTCTTTTTTCTTTTGGTCTTTTTGAGACAGAGTCCTGGAACTCACTACGTAGACCAGGCTGGCCTTGAACTCTCAGGGATCCGCCTACCTCTGCCTCCTGAGTGCTGGGATTAAAGGCGAGCGCCACCACTCCAGGCTTAAATTCCTTTTTTTTTGAGACAGGGTCTCTTTGCAGTCCCAGCTGTCCTGGAACTTGCTATGTAGGCCAGGCTAGTCTTGAACCAGAGGCCTCCCAGAGAGCCACCTGCCTCTGTCTCCCAAGTGCTGGGATTAAAGGCATGTGCCACCACGCCCAGCCAGAATTCTTCCAGCTGATTTTTCTAGTAATGAGCTCCCAACCTGAAGCTTTTGAGCCCACCCCCATCATGAATCATCTTGTTAAGAAATGACACTCTGTGCTAGGAGCCAGGAACAAAGAACAGGTATTTGTTAATATATTACAACCACCAACTAGACAGAGACCAGGCTGTTACCTCTCTTCAGAGGTAACAGGGTCACAGAAGAGGAGGGAGGAACTTCCAGGAAGGGCAGCAATTCTCTAATTTTGATTCATTTAAAATATTCTGAGAAGCTTATTAAAAATATAGATTACTGGCTCTGACTCAGTGACTCTTAGCAGTAAGACTAGGAAGGGACCTGAGCATTTATTT
>NW_008336857.1:291340-321071 GCF_000622305.1 Nannospalax galili
TTTTATTTTATGTATATGAGTGTATTGCCTGCATGTATGTGAGTGCACCCGTGTCGTGCAATGCCGTAGAGGTCAGAAGAGGGCTTCGGATTTCCCTGCAACTGGAGTTAAGGACCGTTCTTAGCCGCCATGCGGGTGCTGGGAATCGAACCCGGGTCATCTGCAAAAGCAGTCAGTGCTCTTAACTGTTGAGCCATCTCTCCAGCCCCTGAGCATTTATTATTAGTAAAGTCACTGAGTCCCATGTTCACTGAAGTCTGGGAACAAGGAGTAAACATGGCCTTGAGTCCCCACTGCTACTTCACCCCAGCATCACTTTCCAGAAACTTTCCCCATTGAGTTCTCAAGGGAGAGCCCGAAGTCTGACTGCAGGTCCTGAGCATGCCCTTAGTAACTAGGAAGAATGAGAACAAAAGACACAAATCCTTAGGACCCTGGAGATCCTGTCTCCGTTTAGCCTCAGACATTTGGGGGACAAACAGTTCACATTGGTGAGTGCCTGCTGTGTGTCAGGCATATTTTTATGTGGCTTTTCTGGGAGGAAAATAACAATTCTATCATTTCACAGCTGAGAAAACAGATTCAGAGAAGTTTGGGGTTAAGAGGTGTGACTGGGTTGAAAATCAGGCCTGCCTGGCTGCAACACACACCTCAAAACAGTACTTAATGCACAGGGAACATGACGAGCTTGTGTGACTTGGCTGTTGAGTGTGAATCCCTCCAGAATCTCTGTGGCAGAAGTGATGCTGACCGTGCAGCTTCCAGCTGCCAAATAGGAAGAGCCTCTGCTCTCCTGGGCCACTTCCTGGAGCAGTTACTAGCCTGGAGCCTCCCTAGAAAACCACAAGTCCTGTTCTATATAGCCTTGTCTTTGGTAAGTGTGCTGATTCCAGATCTCTAAGGGAGAGTGCAGCCAAAACATCTTTCCATCTCACATGGACTCTCGCTGATTGATTCCAATCTGACTCTCTTCTGACATGGTGACTGAGCCTAGAATGGTTCTGTGGTTCTCAGAACTGCCTACATGGCCAGGCAGGGAAGGCCAGGTGGGAGAGTGGCCTTTCTGTTCAGGGCTGGAGTTTTCTGTGTCAGCTAAGGTCAAATGCAGTGGGAGCAGTGGGGAAATAAATAGAAAGAATAGAAAAAAGCAGCAGTCAGAACTGAGACAGGATCAGAGTAAAGTGGAATCAGTTGTAGAAAGTTGCTCAGGGGTGAGTTACTGAGTCAGGGAGCAGTTTGGTCCACACTCCGAGAGTGTGGCATGGGGCAAGGACAGGAGTACAGGAAACATGTGCCTCTGGCCACACGGTATTCTGCTTCCATGTACATTCTTTGTCTATCTTGAAGCTGGCAACATAACATGATATTGGTAGAAAGGGCAGGACCAGAAGCGGGTAGTGTTGCCAGGGAAGACTGACAAGTGATCATCACGGTGTGCATATATATACCCAGGAGCCCAAAGTCTGGTCCTCAGCCTCTGAGGCAAGAAATTTAGTGCTGCTGGTATCCAGGATTCATCTTGCTTAGGGAGACTAATACCAGTTACATCCTTCAAGGACTGATACATAAAACAGAAGCCTATTCTGCAATCGTCCCTCAGTATATATGGGCTCCCAGCATATACCACGATGCCTGGATGCTCAAGTCCTTATAGAAACTGGTATAGTATTTACCAACACCTATTCAATCTCCCTTATACTTTAAATCATTTTGAGATTACTTATAATACCTAATACAATGTAAATGCTATAATCATTACTATGCTGCATTGCTTAGGGAATAATGACAAGCAAAAAAAGTTTGTACATGTTCTAAACAGATGCAGTTTTTTCCCTTATTTATTTTTTTTGAGACATGGTCTCATGTATTCCAGGCTGGCTTTCAACTTACTATGTAGCCAAAGATGACCTTGAACTGATCCTCCTGCTTCCACTTTCTAAGTCCTAAGATTACCAGCATGCATCACCATACCTAGTTTATGCAGTGCTGGGGCTAGAACCCAGGATTTCATACATGCTAGACAACCATTCTGTCAACTGAGCTACATTCCTAGCTCCTTTAAAAAAAAATCTATCTATCTATCTATCTATCTATCTATCTATCTATCTACACACAATATATGTACAACCAGAGTTAATTTAATATAAAACATCTTGCCAATGCTACTGTGAAAAAGCTGAGTATCACACAAAACAAATTTCATATAAGTATTGGGATTAAAAATCCTAGTCAAGCTGGGTGTGGTGGTGCATGCCTTTAATCCCAGCACTCAGGAGGCAGAGTCAGGTAGATCTCTGTGAGTTCAAGGTCAGTCCAGTCTACACAGTTAGACCCTGTCTCAAAACAACAATAACAACAAAGAGCTTTAGGTGTAGTTCCTCAGGAGCTAGCTGTTCACCTTGGTTTTTGTTTTGTTTTGGGACAAGGACTCACTATGCAACCTTGGTTGGCCTGGAACTCATAAAGATCTGCCTGCCTCTGCCTACTGAGTGCTGGGATTACAGGCTGTACATCACCACACCCAGTTCATCTTGTTTTTTGAGACAATCTCTCACTGAGACCTGAGGTAGGTAGAGATGGCCAGTGAGCCCCAGCAACCCCTTAACTTGTCTCCACCTCCCCAGCACTAGGATTACAAACACATACCACCATACTCGTTTTTTATGTGGGTGCTAGAGATCCAGCTCAAGTCTTCATGTTTGCATAGCAAGCACTTTATCCACTGAACCATCTCCCCAGTACCCCATTTCCACATATTTTGTTGCATGGTTGGTTGAAGCCTCAGATAAGGAACCCTTGGCCATATTTCCTTGGAATGCTGATCTCTGTCCCTGACAGACTTATCTTCCCTTTATCTCTGACTGTGAAATTGGAGCCTCTGCTTTGTTCTCCCTCAGTTCCCTTCCCTGTTTGTTGATCTGCCACAGGCTCTACAGTGAGGTCTTCTCTGTTGAGACTCTTATCTTTTTTCATTCAGTTATAGTGCAAATAAATAGTCTCTTGGTCTATGACATCCTTTAATCCCTGTTTCTCACAGCCACAGAGCATCCTCCTAAAAATCCTGATGTAATCATGTGACTTGCTTCATAAAAACTCTTTAAGAGGGCCAGGCGTGGTGACGCATGCCTTTAGTCCCAGCACTTGGGAGGCAGAGGCAGGTGGATTGTTCAAGGCCAGCCTGGTTTACATAGTGAGTTCAGGTCAGCTGGGACTACAGGGAGACCCTGTCTCAAAAAGACAAAACAAAAACAAAAACAAAAACAAAAAAACCCTTTAAGAGATTTTGACATGTTTTGTGTTTTACTATTATCTATAATAATAGTTCTTCGTGAATAGTTACTTTAAGATAAAAAGATTAGAATATTATTATTGTCTCCTTTGTCTCATCATCCATTTAGTGTCTAAGTTTTGTTATAAAAATGGCTTGAAAAATGAATTTATTTCTAAATTAAAAAAAAATTTTTTTGAGACAGAATCTCCCTGTAGCCCCGGCTATGTTAACATATTTAATTTTGGAATCTCAAAGTTATAATTGGCTTGTTGGAGTATTTTGGAGAGCAAGTAATAGGGTTCCTATTTTGAACAACAGATAGCAGTACATGTCCATCTAACTAGTGCACATGCCTTTCGATATACCTGAGTTTATTTTGTTTTTCTTCCTCATACTCTAAGGCCCACCTCAAATGCTTCTCTGTGTTTCCATTTTTTTCTTTTTCTTCCTCTTTGCACAGATCTCTAATGTGGCATTTTTAAATCTAACAAAAGTTCAAGCATATTTGATGTTTAAATAAATCAGAGGGCCTGGAGCAATAGCTCAGAGATAGCTCAAGCAAATTTGATGTTTAAATAAATCAGAGGGGCTGGAGAGATAGCTCAGAGGTTAAGAGCACTTACTGCTCCTCCAGAGGAGCCAGGTTCAATTCCTAGCACTCACATGGCAGTTGTCTTTAACTCTAGTTCCAGGGGCTCTGATGCCCTCTTTTGGCCTCTACAGGCACTTCACACATGTAGTAGTATACTTACATATATGCAGGCAAAACACTCACACACATAAAATAAAATATTAAACAAATCAATAATTTAAGCCAGATGTGATGACTCAGCTTTTAGGAGGCTGAACTAGAAAGATCTCTGAGATTTTGAGGCTAGCCTGGGCTACAGAGTAAGTTCCAGGTCTGCCTAGGCTAATGAGAGTGCCTGGGCTAGAGTGAGACCCTGCCTGAAAACAAAACAAAGCAAACAAAAACCCAACAAACAATAACAACAACAAAACACCACCACCAACAACAAAAAAATCCAGATAAGTAAACCAGAATACTTTAAGTACCAATGAACTAAAAGTGAAATTTTCTGTACATAAGAATTAGTTCTTGTTGGACATGGTAGCACATGCCTTTAATCCCAGCACTCAGGAGGCAGAGGCAGGTGGTTCTCTGTGAGTTTGAGGCCAGCCTGGTCTACAGAGTGAGTTCCAGGCCAGCTGGGGTTGCAGGGAGACCCTGTCTCAAAAATACCAAAAAATAAAAGAAAAGAATTAGCTCTTGGTCCCTAAGACCTTTTAGAATTTCAAACACTGACATACTTACTTTTTTTTTTTTTCTGGTCTTGAGACAGGGTCTTCCTGTAGCCCCAGGTGACCTGCCCCTGCTTCCCAAGTGCTGGGATTAAAGATGTGCCTCACCACACTCAGCGGCATAATTTTAAAATATGGACGTTATAGTTGACTTGTGGTGCTTCAGGGTGCAAAAACAGGATATGAGCTTACAACAGCAAGTAACAATAGGTTAACAAAAGAGATTTGTTTTTTTTCCTACATACCCGCCCCCCATAATCCACTGCTGTGGCATCTTCATGCCTTATATCTGTTTTCTAGGCAGGAAGAAGGGGGCAAAGCAGCAAAGACAAAGGGACAGAAGGATTCTGCCAAATGTATCTGACCTTCTTCATCTGGAAAGGGAGACCTAAGAGAGCTCTGCTCATATTTTCCTGGCCAGAGTTGAATCACGTGGCCACTCCTGGAAGCATAGAAGGAATACTAAGTGTTTTGCTTTCCGACTTCTGTGAGAAGGCTATGCCACAAAGAGGAACATGTCTGTATCTTTCACAATGTCAGAATTTATTGAATAACAATAAATTCATAAAGTGCAGCAGATTTAATGGCATCAATTTATCAGATAATCACACGTACTTTGGTAATCTGGCCAAGGCAAATGGAGAATCTTAGTTACTAATATTAACTCTCATATTATACAGCACACAGTAAATACTATCTGTGTATGTATATCTGTGCTTTGCTGAATGAGCATTGGAGGCCACAGCAGAGCTCAAGACGTTTCAGAAGTGGGCGGAGAGACATGCAACAGAGTCTGTTTTGATAAGATAACAAACCCAGAACTACCAAGAAGCTGTTGTTATAGAGACCAGGCCATGGGAGAGCCAGGACTGAGAGCCCACTTTAAGTGCTATTTGCAAGTGATCATCTACTGAAATTAGGAAAAAATAGCCTTAGACACACAATAATTATATTCACCATTGCAACATTCCCTCCAACTGTTATATCCTGCTCTGCTGGGTACCTAGAACTAGATAGAGAGGAAACAGGAAATGAGGCAGTTGTTTAGCTCAGGCACATAACTATGACTTGGACAAGGCTTTCTTCCCAGAGAGACTTGAGAGCTGTAGGGAAAACTAGAAAATTTGTACCAGAAAATCCTAAAAAAGAAAACCATACACAGGCAGACATTAGAGAATTCAAAACTGCTTTTTGGGTTCTGAGTTACATCCCACTTAAAGTAGAGCTCTTGAGGCTGAGGATGAATGTATCTCAGTTCACAGAGTGTTTGCTTAGCATGCAGGAAGCCCTGGGTTTGATCCTTGGCACCACACAAACCAGGCATGCGGCAAACTGTAATCCCTGCACTTTGGAAGCAGAGGGGGGAAGATCAGAAGTTGAAAATCATCCCCAGCTACATAGTAAGTTTTTAAGACAGGGTCTCCTGTAACCCAAACCAATCTTGAACTCCCTATGTAGCCAAGGATAGCCTTGAACTCCTGATCTTCCTGCTTCTACCTCCCAGGTGCTGCCACCACATTAGACTTTAGCTTATTTATTTATTTATTTTCCTTGCAAAAGAACAAGATACTGTACCAAGTTGCCATTGAAAATTACTAGCCAGGCACTGGCACATGCCTTCAATCCCAGCTCTCAGGAGACAGAGGCAGTCTTATCTCTGAGATCCAGGCCAGCCTGGTCTACATAATGTTACAGTAGCAAAAACAAAACAAAACAAAACAAATCAAACAAAAAACAAAAGACCCTTAAAACTGGTCAAAAGTATAAGATTCTCTGGCCTGGATGAAGATCCAATTTTCCTATTTTGCTGGGTCAATCACCTGGTCATAGTAACATCCTTAGGTAGGTGGGTTCACCTTAAGTCAAGCTAAAAAAATGGGGTGACTACCTAGAGCTAGTGAATAAATGAGATGGTAAATTTTTCTTGTTGGAATCCCTGGCAGTTCTTGTGAACCCTCTGGTTGGCTGGTCACAGACATGGGTTCTCTGTAAGTCTGTTTAGAAGTGTAACCGCTCCTTGTCTTCATATCTCTTTTCTAACCATAATTTCCCTAAAGCTTTGGGCTGCTCCAACATCTTGTGTTTCTTTACTTTTTCTCTAAACTCCCTTCTCCCCACCACGAGGCTGCTAGTCCACCATGTGTCTGATCTTCAAGGCGACTCTAAAACACATAGCTTCGTGTTTCTTTTACCTTCTCCCTTCCATTCTCCTCTTAAGGGCAGCTGCTGAGATTTACTGCTTGCCTGCCCTGAGGATTTTTCTTTAAATTTGAATAAAACTGTCCTAAAGCTTCTATTTGAATCCATTCTTAAATTAAAAAAAAAAATTTTATTTATTTTTAATTTATGTGCATGCGTGTATTGCCTGCATGTATATGAGCACACCCTTCTTGTGCAATGCCACGGAGGTCAGAAGAAGGTTTCGGAACTGGAGTTAAGGACAGTTCGTAGAAGCCCTGTGGGTGCTAGGAATTGAACCCAGGTCCTCTGCAAGAGCAGTCAGTGCTTTTAACTGCTGAGCCATCTTCCCAGCCCCCATTCTTAAATTTTTTTATGAATGAGAAATAGAACCCTTTGGGGGGACTTTGTTTCTCCCCTGTATCAATAGAAAATTCCAGGCCAGCTGGGGCTACAGGGAGACCCTGTCTCAAACAAAACAAAACACCAAACTCTAACTCCAGTTCCAGAGGAATCCGACGCCCTCTTTTGACTTCCGGAGCATTGCATGACAAGGATGCACTCACATACATGCAAGCAATACACTCATACACATAAAATAAAAATAGCAAATAAAATAATAATAATAAATTTTAAAAAACAAGTTTAAAATAAGTACAGAGATCCACCTGCCTCTGCCTCCCAAATGCTGGGATTAAAGGTATGTGCCACCATGCCCGGCTATTATTATTATTTTATTTGCTATTTTTATTTTATGTGTATGAGTGTATTGCTTGCATGTATGTGAGTGCATCCTTGTCATGCAATGCTCCGGAAGTCAAAAGAGGGCGTCGGATTCCTCTGGAACTGGAGTTAGGGACGGTTAGTAGCCGCCATGTGGGTTCTGGGAATCAAACCCAGGTCTTCTGCAAGAGCAGTCAGTGCTCTTAACCTCTGAGCCATCTTTACAGCCCCTGGATGCACTTATTTTTAAAAAATGAAATTTCATAAATGGGCCAGCAAGATGGCTTATCCGGTGAAAGAGCTTGCTAGCAAGGCTGACATCCTGAGTTTGATTGCCAGACCCCACATGAAGAGATAACCACTTCCTACAAGTTGTCCTCTGACCTCCACACCTGTACCATGGCATACATGCACTTACACATACAGAAAATAAATGTGAAAAGAAACTTAAAAATACTTCATAAATGAGAAAAAATTTGTTTTCTAGAGCTAAATTTCCTCCCCCTCCTCCCCCTCACCCCCCCTTTCTTTTCTTTTAAACCAGGTTGGCCTCAAAGTCACTATATAAAAGTTGAAGTTGGCCTTTAGGTCCTATCCTCCTGCATCTACTTCCCAAATGCCGGGATAGGCTTATGCCACCACACCCAGCTTTGTATTGGCTTATTTTTTTATTTTTGTATTAAATAAATACATTTTATTAAAACATAGCATTATCAGAAATGATACAATAATAAACATCTTTCAAATAATCTATATTTATAACATTACAATACTTATAGTATTTATATATTGGCTTCTTGATAATCACTGTTCTACTGATGTTCTTCCTTCCTTCCTTCCTTCCTTCCTTCCTTCCTCCCTTCCTTCCTTCCTTCCTTCCTTCCCTCTCTCCCTCCCTCCCTCCCTTCAGTCCTTCATCCCTCCCTCACTACTTAGTGCTCCTGCCTCAGCCTCCTGAGTACTGCAATTATAGGCATGTACTACATCTACCTAATCACAGTTTTTGATTGTCTGCTATTTTTCTCATTATAAAGATTTTTAGGCATGTAAAAATGTGGCATTTCTAAGTTATATTAGGGTGAGGCTTAAAAAAGAGACAGCCTGACTCTTAGCATTCATAAGGCCAAGAAACTGCTGAGCACTGATGCCTTCAGATGTCTCTCAGAACTGTGTTCCCCAGCACAGGCTTTGTTCATTCTTTTATTGAAACAGTTATCTCCAGCATGAAATGGGGAAGTATAAGTCAGAACCACCTCTATCTTATCAGAGAATCTTGCCCTTTGGTCCCTAGACCTAGAATATCACCCAACAAACAGATTTTTCTTATTATTTGCAATGAGAGAAGCACACTGCTTTCCGAAGATATTTGTTTTGTCTTTTTGAGCCAGGGTCTCCTTGTAGCCCCAGCTGGCCTGGAACTCACTGTATTGACCAGGCTGGACTGGATTTCACAGAGATCTGCCTGCCTTTACCTCCTGATTGCTGGGATTAAAGGCATGTACCATCTTGATATGTAAATCATGCATACAGAATGCATATTCTATTTTTTTTTAATCCTAATGAGTTTATTGGGCTTGTTAACAGAGCATAGGGTAGGGGTTTATTTACAGAAGAGTGGGTGCCCCCCCATTTACGGCTGCACTGAAAAGTCCACACTCAAATATACATCCTGTGACTTCCTGACAGCTGCAAAAATGGCAAGAGAAGTCCCTTGTGGCACTCTCGGCTATATATCCTTAGCCCCTCCCCCACGTGCAGCTAAGTATGCATGCTCTATTTTATACTATCTTGGGTGGAGGACAAGGAGGGTCCTGAGGGGTTAAGATCATATGACCAGGTCACAAGAGAAGCACATGTCTCAGTGAACTTGTTTACATTATAAACAGTAACTTTTTGGTTGCAAGGTTAGGTAAAAGTCTTTTATTTTATTTTAGTTATTATCTTTATTTTATGTGTATGCATGTAATACCTGCATGTAGGTGGGTGCATCCATGTCGTGAAATGCCTGAGGAGATCAGAAGAGGGCGTCAGATCCCCTGGAACTGGAGTTATGGAAGGTTGTTAGCAGCTATGAGGGTGTTGGGACTTGAACCTGGGTCCTCTGCAAGAGCAGCCAGTGCTCTTAACTGCTGAGCCATCTGTCCAGCCCCAGGCAAAAGCCTTTAGTCCAGATTATGTTCATATTGTAAAAGTCATTCCTACACAAATCAGTACAAAGAATAATAACATCATCATTCAAGTTCCAAGCCTTGCTTAAGAAATAAAACATTGCACCAGGCATGGTGGCGCACGCCTTTAATCCCGGCATTCAGGAGGCAGAGGCAGGTGGATCTCTGTGAGTTCAAGGCCAGCCTGGTCTACATAGTGAGTTACACCTGTCTCAAAAAGACCAAAAAAAGAAAGAAAGAAAACATTGCAAATAAATGGGCCAGTCTATGTATTTTTCTTCTAGGATGTTCCCACTGTTCCCCTAAAAGAACCAAGTTCATGCCTTAGCTCTGCAGTTCTAGGCTGTACCTTTATAGTTATGGCATATGTGCACACAATTTCTAACCAAAATTAGGCTTGTCTGCATATTTGAAGCGTTTCAAGATGAGGAAAATCCTACAATGCTGCCTCAGCTTTGTTTGGTTTTGAAAGACCTGGCACCTGGTTCAGAGTTCAAGGTACATAAATGATCACATGATTGCACAGGCAAATCAGTTACCCAGTGCCACAACAACATCAGTTATAAGGGCTATTACTTGAATTTGTTGTTAATATAAAGATATTATCAAATTAAGCATTCTAGGTATAATTTGGAATGAAAAAAAATCTTTGTATGCCTTTGCATGTTGAAATTCGATCAGTGTGTTCAAATACAAATGTATATTTATTATTGATAGAGAAATATGCTAATTACTATAATGAAAGCTGTTAATTTTATATACAAAAATTATTAAGAATTCAATATTTATTTATTTATTTATTTATTTATTTGGTTTTTTGAGACAGGGTCTCCCTGTAGCCCCAGTTGGCGTGGAACTTTCTATGTAGACCAGGCTGGCTTCAAACTCACTAAGATCCACCTGCCTCTGCCTCCCAAGAGCTGGGATTAAAGGCATGTGCTGCCATGCCCAGCTCAATGTTTATTTTCAATATTTAAATAGCTTAATAGATAGCTAATATAAATATTAAGGCTGCATTATTTAGGGCTGGTGAAATAGCTCAGTGGGTAAAGGTGCTTGCTGCCAAGACTGGTAACAAGCCTGATGATCTGAGTTAGATTCCCAGGTCCTACATAATGGAAGGAGAAAAACAACTCCTGAAAGTCGTCCTCTGACTTCCATGTACAAACACACACACACACACACACGTAAAAACCAATATATGTATGTGTGTGTGTATATATATATATATATATATATATATATCCAGAACAAATTATCTTAGAACTCTATTTAATTCTTAGGGTTTTTTTTTTTTTTGGTGTTGTTGTTGTTGTTTGCCGGGGGTTTGCAGCGACCCCCGGGCAGTGATGATTGGGGATGAGTAAGCACGCCGTTTGCCAGCCCATGCTGCCCAGTATCGGGAACACTCAGACCCAACGGGGAGTCTAGTCAAGCAGGGACTCATTTATTGCAGGTATTACAGAGCTTATAAAGGCACCTGGAACTCCCCCCTCCCCCACTGAGGGTGTATCTTAAGGCATCAAGCAGCTAACAACTGCCCATGACTCTGGTTCATAGAGGATCTGATACCTCTGACTACTGTGAGAACCTGCACTTATGCACACACACGTACACATAATTAAAATAATATAAATAAATCTTCTAAAAGAAATCTGAGGAGGTAAACCATCTTATTGAATTCTTGTTTGGTATATAATTTTCCAGGGTTGACATTTGGCTAGGAGCAGGAGAGGTATTTTTAAAACTTTTATTCACTTATTATTTTTATTTTATGTGTATGAGTGTTATGCCTGCATGTATGTAAGTGCACCCATGTCCTGCAGTGCCCACAGATACCAGAAGAAGGCATTGGATCCTCTGGAACCGGAGTTATGGATGACTGTTAGCCACCATGTGGGTGCTGGGATTTGAACCTGGGTTTTCTGCAAGAGCACCCAGTGTTCTTATAGGCTGAGCCATCTCTCCAGCCCAGGAGGATTTTTAAAAATTTATTATTATTATTTTTATTATTATTATTTTTTGAGACAGAGTCTCACTATGTGGCCCTTGCTGGCCTGGAGCTAGCTATGTAGACCAGGATGGCCTCAAACTTGCAGAGATCCACCTGCCTCGGCCTCCTGAGTATTGGGGTTAAAGACATGTGCCACACCCAGTATTTGGAGTTTTTAAAAATATGAAATAGATGAACTGGAAAGAATAGTGGGAGATGCCATACAAGGAAAAACAGAAACTTCCTTACAATTTTTCTGATGATGAGCCCCCCCCCAAATTTTAAGAACTTCATTTCCCTCTTCCAAAAATAAGACTCTCCAAATATTTTTGGTTCATAGAAAAGAATTATTTTAAGAATTGGCCAATAAGGGAAAGTCATTTATGCCATATAAGACATTTACCCTACTGGGTGTGGTGGTACATGCCTTTAATCCCAGCACTCAGGAGACAGAGGCAGGTGGATCTCTGTGAGTTCAAGGCCAGCCTGGTCTACATAGTGAGTTCTAGGCCAGCTGGGGGCTATAGGGAGACCCTGTCTCAAAAAGACCCCCTCAAAATTTTTTTTACCCTAACAGAATTTTTTTTCAATAAAAATTCATTGAGTTGCTATATTAGACTTTTGTCCTTGCAGAAATTAAATTGTGCTATAAAAATTAAATTGCACATCTCCAGACTGTGTTTCCCTCGAACAGTGAGGTTTCCTAAAATGAGATTATCCATCATAGGAGTGCACCATCTTGAAATAATTCTTCCACAGAATTGTCAGCATTGCTGTTAAGTTCAGGGAAAAACCTCTGCCAAATTTTGTGAGCTATCTTCTACAGCATGACCTTGATAGATCCTTTTCTTATTTTAGCCGAACCACATTCTTCTTTGAGAAAGGTCAACTCAAAGGGAGGGCACTGCTTCTTTAAGTCGTTCATGAGGCTGTTATCTGATACACTGAGGGATATCAGTCAAAGGGTCATTTTCATACCCTGGACATTTTACAATTTTGTCACAAAGTACCTAATTCTATGGGTCAGTCTTTCTTATATTTATGTTGTTTATTAATGATAAGTTGGTGCTAAATTGTATTACTTTGAAAAGTCATTGGCTATTCTGAAATTAAAATTTTTTTTCTTTATGTAATTTAAAGACTGTGGTTCCTTTTTAGGCTCCCAGAGGCCAGGGTATTCCTGCTCCTCCCATTTCTGTCTTCTACGAGGTCTCATCTTTTCTTTTTTTGAGACAGCGTCTCCCTGTAGCCCTAGCTGGCCTGGAACTCCCTATGTAGACCAGGCTGGACTGCCTCTGCCTCCTGAGCTCTGGGATTAAAGGCATGAGCCATCACACCCAGCAGGTCTCATTTTCAATCAAACAACATCTTTTCTGGAAGTGGAAACTGTCTGATATATACCTCTTGCCAGTTATTGATCACACTAAAGGGACTAATTTTTCCAAGCAAAAGCCTTAAAGACAATTTTTTCATTATACTGGTTAGATGTCAGTTTGAAGACAAAGAGTGAAAATATGTGAGAAATGAACATGGGCCAGCTCAGAATGCATTCAGTTCGATCAGAAAAGAGCTGGCAATGTACGGGGCTTCTCAGGAGACATGATCCTTAGTATATGGTGGCCTTTTTTTTTTTTTTTAAAGTTCTACAGTTATTCAAAACTCAGTAGTTTTGAATCAAGCTTGAGAATAGCCCATAATTGTTATAACAAAGAGGCAGAAAAACTGACAGTTTTGATGGAAAGGAGGGTAAGATCAATAACCCTTTAGAAATGAGCTTTGTTACAAGAGAGAACTAGAGCCTTGCTACCAAGGTCCCTCAACCCTACCCAAGATCTGAATGCTCTGTCACAGCAGGGCCAGTCAGCTGCCGCTGGAGGAGGAGGGGACTTGATTTCTGGGAGAGAAACACACACACACACACACACACACACACACACACACACACACATCATTTTCTTCATGTCTGTTGATGGACATCTAGGTTGAGCTCATATCTTGGCTATTGTGAATAATGCTGCAATAAACTTGGATACAAGTATCTCTGGTGTGTTGACTTGGATTTCTTCAGATTTATAACCCAGAGTGCTTTGCTGGAATTTTTAAAGGGCAGTTTACCAACTCCAGTGATTCCATAACCTCTCTCAATTAGTTTCCCAGAAGGATTAATGAAAATGAGATCACTTACACTTATGTGTGGGTTATCATACAAGTTGTACTAGCTCATAAAGATAAAGTAGAGCTTCACTAGTTAGAAACAAATATGATGACATTTTCTAAGCAGGACTTGTATCAACATCTTTGACTTAAAGAAGATAATCAAACACCTCAGTGACACAAAGTCCTCTTACTGGATTTCAAGTACTGCTTAGTCCAGCCAAAACTGGTCCTCCACAAAGATAGTATTATCTCCTGTCCAGTTGGATCATTTTTGTGCTTAAGGAGATTCTCTGAGTTCTGAAGACCATCTTGTGGCAATTAGGTGACTGTGTTTGGGTTTCCTCAAGCATCATTTCCTATATACTATTATTTGTACAAAATGAGACTGCCTTAAAACATGTAATGTCTAGCACAGGAAGTTGGGTACGTATGTGTTATTACCATACATAATAACCTTACGTAAGGATGAATTTTTTGAGAATCCATCATGATTGTGTAAACTAACCCATGTATAGAGGCAGAGAGAAGCGGTTCACTGTCGGATCTTCCTCTCCGACAGGTACAGCACAGGGAGAGAGGCCAGGACCAGCCTGTGTTCCTCTCTTAGGGGCTGAGCGGGATGGTGAGTGTGGCGACTCAAAAACCACACCGAGTGGGGAGTCTTGTCGAGGCAGGAACTCACTTTATTATGTCAGGCATTACCTTATATAGTTTAAACAAAAAGGGGTGTGGAAAAGGGAAGGGCAAAGGTGTATGTCATCTGGGGCAATGGCTGTGAGCCACTGGGAATTGGTCACGCCAGCTGTGATTGGGGCGAGGCAGTTCGAGGTCGGGGGCCCTGCTGAGTCACCTCTGCGAGGAAGTGACCGGCCAGAGACAGGTCGCCAAACTTTAGTCAGGCTCAGGAAGTTACAATAGGCCTAGTCATAAGTTATGCCACAATTATGAGGGTCCCGGAGACGCAACAGTTCACCACAAACTTGAGGCCAGCCTTTAATATAGTGAGCTCCAGGCCAAACAGGGCTACATACCAAGACCCTGTCTCAAAGGAGGAGGAGGAGAAGGAGGAGGAGAAAAAAAAGGGGGAGCGGGGACGGAGAGTAGGAAGAGGAGGAAGAGGAAGAAGGGGAAATGTTCTTCCCTTAAACCTCCAGAAGGCATGCAGCTGTGCAAACTTGATTCTATCCAAACATAAGATCATTTCAGTTGGATATGGTGGTTCATGCCTTTAACTGCATCACTTGGGAGGCAGAAGCAAGTAGACAGACCTCTGTGAATTCAAGGCAAGTCTGGTCTACACAGTGAATTCCAGGTCAGCCTGGTCTACATAGTGAGCTTTAAAAAAATATTTTATTGATTGTTTTTATTTTATGTGTATGAGTATGTTGTGTGCATGTATCTAAGTGTACCTGTGACATGCAATGCTCATGGAGGTCAGAAGAAGGCTTTCGATCCCCTGGAGCTGGAATTAGGGACAGTTATTAGCTGCCATGTGGGTACTGGGAATCAAATCCTGGTCCTCTATAAGAGCAGTCAATGCTCTTAACCGCTGAACCATCTCTTCAGCCCCTAAATAGTGAATTTTAGGCCAGCCAAGACTGCACAGTGAGACCCTGTTTACAAAAATAGCAATTAATGGGGCTGGAGAGATGGCTCAGTGGTTAAGAACACTGACTGCTCTTGCAGAAGACCCGGGTTTGATTCCCAACACCAACATGGCAGCTACAAACCATTCTTAATTCCAGTTCCAGGGGAATCCGAAGCCCTCTTCTGACCTTCACGGCATTGTACGACACGGGTGCACTCACATACATGCAGGCAATACACCCACACATTAAAAAATAATAATAATAAACAATAAAGTCTTTAAAAAATAGCAATTAAAAATTAAAAAAATTTTATTTATAAGGCCAGGTGTGGTGGCGCACGCCTTTAATCCCAGCACTTGGGAGGCAGAGGTAGGTGTATCTCTGTGGGTTTGAGGCCAGCCTGGTCTACATAGTGAGTTCCAGGACAGCTGGGGCTACAGGGAGACCCTGTCTCAAAAAGACCAAAACCCCCACTCAAAAATAATCTTTTTTTTTTTGGTCTTTTTGAGACAGGGTCTTCCTGTAGCCCGAGCTGGCCTGGATTCACTATGGAGACCTGGTTGGTCTCCAACTCATAGATCGCTATAAATAGAGCTAAAAATAAAAATTTTAAAGCCAGGCGTGGTGGCACATACCTTTGATCCCAGCACATGGGAGGCAGAGGCAGGTGGATCTCTTTGAGTTCAAGGCCAGCCTAGTCTCCATAGTGAGTTCCAGGCCAGCTGGGGCTACAGGAAGACCCTGTCTCAAAAAGATGAAAAAAATTTTTTTATTTATATTTTATGTGTATGAGTGTTTTGTCTGTGTATATATAAGTGCACCATGTATGTGCAATGCTCATGGAGGCCAGAAGAGGGTGTCAAATTCCCTGAAACTGAAGTTACAGACCATTGTTAACAGCCATGTGGGTGCTGGGATCTGAACCCTCGTCCTCTGCAAAAGCAACCAGTGCTCTTAACCACAGAACCATCTCTCCAGTCCCCTAAACAGCATTTTTTAAAAAGATCATTTCATGCTCTGACCTCTAGAATGGCAAGATTATAAATTTGTAGTGTTCTAAAATGCCGAATTTGTGGTGATTCCAGGAAAATACTGTTCTACATCCAGTCTACATGTCGCTATTTCAGAATGTTCTTTTGGATTGATTTCTCCCACTTTATGCTTTTCATTGTTGTTCTAAGTGGTATTTTAAAAATCAATTTTATTTCTTATACTTTACAGAAAGATTGCTGTTTGTGAATTGATTTTTGTATACAGTAACCTTACTGAACTCTATTCTAATAATTTACTGATAGATTAGTCTATCACCTATCATTTGCAAATAATAACAGTTTTATTTCTAGTTTTCATTCCTTCTTTCTTGCCTTATTGGGCTGGATATATCTGCTACGACAATGTCTGATAGATGTAATATTATGGATATCATTTTTTTTTCATTCCTGATATTATTGGAGACTACTTTAACGTATCATATGCTAGAGGGGTTTTTGGAAAATTTTTTTTTTTTCGTGCCATGTTCTGAACAATATTGCCATCTTTTCTAGTTTAGTATTTCTCTTTTCATATATATGTATGTGTGTGTGTGTGTGTGTGTGTGTGTGTGTGTGTATGTGTGTGTGTTTGAGACAGGGTCTCCCTGTAGTTCCAGCTGGCCTGGAACTTGCTATGTAGACCAGGCTGGCCTGGAACTCACAGAGCTCTACCTGCTTCCCAAGTGCTGGGATTAAAGGCGTGTGCCACCATGCCAGGCTTCATATATTTTTAATGTGCTAACAAGTTGTTATAGTTTTTGCCAACTGGACACAAACTTAGACATAGGTAGGAAGAGGGGATCAACTCAACTGAGGACTTGTCTTCTTCAGATTGGCCTGTGGGCATGTCTGTTGGGCATTTAATTAATTGCTAATTAATGGAGGGCCCATCCCACTGTGGTCAGTACCATTCCTGGTCAGGTAGAGACTTGAACTGTATAAAGAAGGTACCTGAGCAAGCAAGGGGAAGCAAGGCAATAAGCAGTGCTCCTCCACCTTCTCTGCTTCAGTTCCTACCTCTAGGTTCCTGCCTTGGCTTCCCTCAAGAATGGACTGTAACTTGTGAGATGGAGTAACGCCCCTCTCCCAATTTGCTTTTAGTCAGAATGGCTTATCAGAGCAAAAGGAAAGCAAACTAGAACTCAGGTTCATTCAGCTTTTTACTTTAATTTGTTAAAATATTTAATACAATTATTAACATCTTGATTTTAATTATTGTATTTTTCCAATCTGCACTGTCAGTTTTTATGTTCTTTTTTTTTGTATTCTCACTGCTAAACATATTTTATATATTTATGAATGGATAATGTACAAAGGCTTTTTTTTTTTTTTTTTACTTTTGTTTTTGAGACAGGGTCTCCCTGTAGCCCCAGCAGCCAATTGGCCTGGAACTTGCTATGTAGACCAGGCTGACCTGGAACTCATGGAAATCCGCCTGCCTCTGTCTCCCAAGCACTAGGTGTGCACCACCACACCTGGCTATTTACAAAGATTCTGCAAGTCTGATTTTACTGTTGGTTGGTTGTGACAGATATTATATAGTGGGGTTTTTTTTCACCTTAAATGTCATGTGGGTTTTGACTATGAGGCTGTGTTTCTTGGAACACTGTAGGAATTTCTCTCTGTCTCTCTGTCTCTTCTCTCTCTCTCTCTCTCTCTCTCTCTCTCTCTCTCTCTTCCTCTCTCCTACAGGTAGAACCCAAGGATTTTGTGAATGCTAGGTAAGTGCTCTACCATTGAGCTATTTCCTCAGTCCTCTCTTTTACTTTTATTTTGATACAAGGGCTCATGAAGTTGCCTAGGCAACTTGAACTCTGTCATCTAGACTGGCTGTGAGGTTTCCATCTTCCTGCTCTAAAGCAGCTGGGATTACAGGCCTGGCATGATGTCTGGTTGATTGTGGAATTTGTTTTTGTTTTTGTGAGACAGGGTCTCCCTGTAGCCCCCAGATGGCCTGGAACTCTCTATGTAGACCAGGCTAGCCCCGAAGTCACAAAGATCCACCTGCCTCTGCCTCCTGAGTGCTGGGATTAAAGGCGTGTGCCATCATGCCCCACCTCTTTCTGTTTTTTTTTTTAATTAAATTTATTTTATTTTCCGTGTATGACTGTTAATGCCTGCATGTGTGTAAGTGCAACCATGTCATGCAATGTTCTTGGAGGACAGAAGAAGGCATCAGAAACCTTGGAACTGGAGTTACAAATGGTTGTTAGCTGCTGTGTGGGTGCTGGGATTTGAACCCAGGTCCTCTGGAAGAGCAGGCAGAGCTCTTAACTGCTAAGGCATCTCTCCAGCCCCAGAATTTATTTTTTTTAAAGACAGGATCTTACTATGTAGCCCCAGATGGCTTGGGAACTCACTGTGTAGAAAAGGCTGGCCTCAAACTCAGAAAGATTCTCTTGGTTCTGCCTACCTAGTGCTAGCATCAAAGACATGTACCACCATATCTGGCCATTGTGGGATTTTTTTTTTTTTTTTTTTAATTGTCTTTCTGAGACAGGGTCTCCCTGAAGCCCGAGCTATCCTGGAACTCACTATGTAGACCAGGCTGGCCTTGAACTCACAGAGATCCGCCTGCCTCTGCCTCCTAAGTGCTGGGACTACAGGTGTGCACCACCATGCCCAGCTTTATTGTGGGAATTAAAAAAAAATTTGTTTATTATTTGTATTTTATGTGTATAAGTGTATTGTTCGCATGTATGCAAATGCACCTATGTCATGCAGTGCCCATGGAGGTCAGAAGAGGCCATCAGATCCCCTGGAATTGGAGTTAAGGATGGTTGTTAGCTGCCTTGTGGGTGCTGGGAATTGAACTGGGTCCTCTGCAAGAGCAGCCAGTGCTCTTAATCACTGAGCCATCTCTCCAGCTCCCATTGTGGGAAGTTTTGAACTGGATTTAAAGTACGTGACATTGAAAAGAATTCGTACTTGCCACATGCTTGGGAGTGACCATTCTGGAACCACTTAAGATAAATTTTTACACTGAGGGGTTTCAGGCCATGTTAGATTTAGGAGGGCAGAAAAAGGAAGGAGTTCAAAGTTTAGAAATGAGTCAGAGCCAGACCAGCAACAGGCAAGGAATGTGCTCCTCTTCCTCAAGGAATGACTAGCTGCAGACTGAAGGGGTAGCAGTCTGGTCTTATATAGGAACTCTGCTGCACCAGCTTCAAGAGTTAACTCCATGCCAGGGTCTGGTGTCCTCTTCTCTGAAAATTATTTGCTTAGGCAGGCAGGTGAGTTATATAGCACTAAAGGAGACAGGTGGGCTCCATAAACAGTCTCTCTCTCAGTCCAGGGAATGACCAGCTGATAAGGCTTGAGCAAGGCCAGGCCTTTGCTCATTCTTTATTGAAATAGTATCTTCTTCATGAAGTAGGGAAGTCAGACCCACCCTGATCTTATCAGAGAAGAATTTTACCCCCTTTGATCTCTAGACCTAGACTACCACAGACACACAACAACAAACAGATGGTTCTCAATTCTCATTGTTTGCAATGAGGAAAACTCGCTGTATGCAGTGCTTTGATATGTAAAACGTGCATACACACATTCAGATACTATCCTGGGTGAAGGGCAAGGAAGGGTCCTGAGGATTAAGATCCTATGACCAAGTCACAAGAGCACATGACTCAGTGAACTTGTTTACATTACAAACAGTAACTTTTTGCCTGCAAGGTTAAGTACAATTTTTTTGTCCCAAATCTGTCCATATGGTAAAAGTGTCACTGTCCAGGCACCAAGCTTCTAATACATGAATCTGTGGGGGGATATTTCATAATAATAATCCACTTGTGGTGTTTTGTTTTGTTTTTAGCACTAGGGGTGGAACCCAGAGCCTCTTGGGAAGTATTCTACCGCTGAGCTACATTCCCACTCTTGGTGAGTCATCTTTATAGCAGTCTAACTACAAGAGGATATTTCTTTTTTCCTTTCTTTTTTTTTGAGATTGGGTCTCCCTTCTGCCTCTAGCTGATCTGAAACTCACTATGCAGACCAGGCTGGTCTTGAACTCACAAGGGATCCACCTGTCTCTGGCTCTCCAGTGCTGGGATTACAAGTGTGTGCCACCATGCCCGGCTCCTTTTTTTTTCACTATGTAGACTAGGCTGGCCTCAAAGTCCTTCATAACTGGGACTAAAGGTGTATGCCACTATGCCCATCAAGAAGATATTTCTCCTTTATTGTTTGTTTTGTATAGGGCATTGATTCTAGGACTTTAAACTGCTAAACGTGGCTCCACCCCTGCACCAGACCCACAGCCCTGGGGATCATCCCTGCTTTGATGGCCCATCTTGAAAACATTCTAGCTTTTCTCCTGTGGCTTTCATGACCCAGGTGTATTGAAGGTCTAGCACTGGGTCACCAGGGATCAGCAGATACCCTCAGGCAAAACCTCACCCCTTACCTATCTGGTTATTTGTCTTCATCCCCACAGGAATTTCCCTTATATTCCAAACAGGCCAGCCATGTGTTTAAAACCCTATTTAAGTCATGGAAGATTTTTAAGTGTTTGTACTGGGAGAGTTACTCTGGATAGATAGACACCATATTGTTAAAGATGAAAGTCTTTGATTGCTATTTAAGTTTTCGTTTTAGCCGGGCGTGGTGGCGCACGCCTTTAATCCCAGCACTTGGGAGGCAGAGGCAGGCAGATCTCTGTGAGTTCAAGGCCAGCCTGGTCTACACAGTGAGTTCCAGGACCCCGGGGGCTACAAGGAGACCCTGTTTTAAAAAAAAAAAAAAAAAAAAAAAAGAAAAAGGAATAAGTTTTCGTCTTAAATGTCAATGTTTTATAATGCCTTCACTCTAAAAATTATGAAATAGTCAAGATAGGAATATAGCTCAGTGGTAGAGTACTTACCTAGCCAGCACAAGGAGCTAGGTTCAATACCCAGAACTAAGAAAAAAGAAGAGGAGGAAGAGGAAGAGAAGAGGAGGAGGAAGAGAAGGAAAGACAGGGAAGAGGAGGAGGAAGAGGAGGATGAAGAGGGTGAGAAGTATACAGAATGTTATGAGTCACCATCCAGCATAATAAACCAGCCACCACAAGCACATTGATTGCCGTGATGTTTTTCATTTGTTTGTTTATTTTTACTCTTTTTTTTTTGAGACAGGGTCTCCCTGTAGCCCCAGCTGGCCTGAAACTCGCTATGTAGACCAGGCTGGCCTTGAACTCACAGAGATCCTCCTGCCTCTGCCTTCCAAGTGCTGTGCTGTGATGTTTTAACAATGTGGAAATCCAGTAACTGTTGACTTGCTTTTTTTCCAAAATAACAGGGAATGTAGAACTACGGCTGTAAGGCAAAGGACCTAGATTCTAATTCAGCCTGAAGCACTGGAGTATGTATCCTTTAGGATTTGCCCAGACATCTGGCCTCCTTATCTGAGAACTGCCTCCAGGAGCTGTTTCTGCTATGCAGTTGCCTGACTGGATGCCTTTGATTAGATTAGAAGAAACAAAATGGATCAGGTTCTGTCTCCTAATATCTGTAATTGTGACCATTTAGAACAAACAAATGTGTGAGCTCTGGGCAACTGTCTGGCTTTACATATAGGGAGAAGTAGAGTGTGTACCCGGAACATAGAAACAAATAAAATGAGGGGAAGAAGCTCTGTAGAGAAAGAGGTGAGAGACAAGGAGGGAGGGGTGGGGGAAGGGTGGGGGGAGAGAGAGAGAGAGAGAGAGAGAGAGAGAGCCACCATTTGAGTACTGGGAATCAAACCCTGGTCCTCTGCAAGAGCAGCCAATGCTCTTAACCACTGAACTATCTCTCCAGCCCTGACATAGCCTTTTAAGTGACAAATTGGCAGTCCAAATTCAACAAAGCTACTCTTGAGCTCTGAGATAGAGTTTTCGGGGGATAGAGCTATGTAAGAGATTTGATTTATTGTCTTTAAAAAACTTCTTCTGAGGATCTGGAGAGATAACAGTTCAACAGTTAAGAGCCTGTACTATTCTTGCAAAGGACTGAAGTTCAGTTGCCCACGCCATATTAGTTGACTCACAGCTGCCCGAAACTCCAATTCCAGGGGATCTGATGCGTCTGGGCCCCTCAGCCGCTGTACCCACATGCACAGCCCTCTCCCACACAAACATACACATAATTAAATATAAACCTTTTTAAAAAAATCTTAAAAAATACAATTATACATTATTGTACTCAGTATAAACCCTGTAAGACATAAAATTGAATGAGGTTTTAGCCTTTAAAAAAGATCTCCATGCCGGGCGTGGTGGTGCACGCCTTTAATCCCAGCACTTGGGAGGCAGAGGCAGGTGGATCTTTGTGAGTTCAAGGCCAGCCTGGTCTACATAGTGAGTTCCAGGACAGCTGGGGTTACAAGGAGACCCTGTCTCAAAAAAGACAAAAAAAAGATCTCCATTTGTTTTTAAAATATACTGTTTCATACAGAAAAACTCATTTTTAATGCAACTAACATTTAGATGTTTGCAAATATAAAATAAAAACTCTTAATACTTATAGCAACTTAAAAATTATAATCTGTGGATATATTTTGTCTAATATAGACTATAATCTCCCAGAAGACAAATGAGGCTCATGATTTGAAATACCTACTGTATAGCTTGTACATCAGGGACTTTTTTTTTTTTTTGTCTTTTTGAAGCAGGGTCTCCCTGTAGCCCCAGCTGTCCTGGAACTCACTATGTAGACCAGGCTGGCCTTGAACTCACAGAGATCCACTAACCTCTGCCTCCCAAGTGCTGGGACTACAGGTGTGCGCCACCATGCCCGGCCGTACATCAGGGACTTTTAAGGATGAATAATTGTTACAAAAACGAATGAATGGAGCCAATGAAGAGAACCGGGTGGGCTGTCAGGGACTCTGACCAGGAAGGGAAAGGAAGACTGCCCGTTCTTCATCTTCTGGCTTGGCCTGTACCAGCCCTGTGTGAAAAGGAGGCTCTTCTTGTATGACTCTCTGGAGTCCCTGTGGTCTTCTGGTTGTGCCTCTCAGCTCTACCTGGAGAGCAGGGAAACAGATCTTTGAGAGGCCCTTTCCTCTGGTGTCTGCTCGCTAGGGTTGCTGTAAGAATTACATGAGGTAAATATATGTAGTCTTTAACCAAGTGCTTTTCTTGTAGTGTGTTCAGAAATTCAGAAGGGTTCATGGGGCCATAGTCAGAATAACAGGCAAGCCCCTTCAGAGAAGCTACTTAGAGACTGCCTTATCTAGCGATTTGGAAAGGGCACTGAAGCACTAAGAGCACACTACTTCATAACCTACACTGAGACTCAGCGTTGTGTACAAAAAGACTCCAAGACTAAAAGCAAAAGAATAAAGCTATCTCCTCTAGCAGTAGTGGTAGAAAAGGACCCCAAAGGGCCAGAGAGGAGGAAACATTTGTACTAAGAATTCTGTCACCATCCACACAAGCTACAGCAAGGATCCTGAACACTGCCTGGATCTGAGGCCCCTGCCCTTTATTGCCCAGAACTGTGAAATTTTATCCCTGGGCCACCATCCTGCTACTGCCCACGAGCATCTGTCCTTATGACTGAGTCATCCAAGAGATTGTTTAAAAGTCAAAAGAGGGCTGGAGAAACGGCTCTTTGGGTAACGTGCTTGCCATGAAAGCATGAGGACCTGAGTTTGAATCCGCAGAGCTTACGTAAAAGCCGGGTGTGGGGCCAGGCGTGGTGGCGTATTTAGTCCCAGCACTCAGCAAGGCAGAGGCAGGTGGATCTCTGTGCATTCAAGGCCAGCCTGGTCTACATGGTGAGTTCCAGGCCAGCTGGAGCTACTGGGAGACCCTGTCTCAGACCAAGAAAACAAAACAAAACAAAACAAACAACAACAACAACAAAACGGGTGTGGGAATGTATGTCTGTAAGCTTAGTATTCTTACAAAATGAGAGACAAAGATAAGATAATCCCAAGAAGTTTGTTGACCAGCTAGCAATAAATAATGCTGTGCTGGATAGCTTTAGTGTCAACTTGATACACCTGGGTTGAGGAAGCCTCAATTGGGGAATTGCCTTCATTGGACTGGCCTGTGGCCATGTCCATGGGGCACCTTCTTGATTGATGAGTGATGTGGAAGGGTCCAGCCCACTGTGGGTGGTGTCACCCTTGGGCAGGTGGGCCTGTGTTGTATCAGAAAGCAGGTTGAGCAGGGCCCAGGGAAGCAGTAAGCAGTGTTTCTCCACGGCCTGTGCTCCAGCTCCTGCCTCCCGGTTCCTGCCCCGAGTTCCTACCTTGGGCTCCCTGATGAACTGTGACCTGGAGATGTAAGACAAATAAACCCTTTCCTCCCCAAGTTGGTATTGGTCAGAGTATTTTGTCACAGCAATGAAGAACAAACTAGGACAAATGCCCCACTTAAAAAAGAGCAAGAGGGACAAAGAGAGTCAAACAAGGTGGAAGACAAGGACTAACAACCAAGGTGCCCTCTGTCCTTCACACGTATGTCGTGGCATGTGTGTGGCCCACACTCACATATGTTATATACACACACTTTTTAAAAAAATATTTTATTTATTATTTTATGTGTATGCGTGTATTGCCTGCATGTAGGTAAGTGCACCTGTGTCGTGCAATGCCGGCGGAGGACAGAAGAGTCTGCCGGATCCCCTGGAACTGGAGTTATGGACAGCTGTTAGCTGCTATGTGGGTGCTGGGAATCGAACCTGGGTCTTCTGCAAGAACAGCCAGTGTTCTTAACTGCTGAGCCATCTCTCCAGCCTACACAATTGTTTTTTTTTTAAATCAAAAGAGAGATTTTTCTCTAGGCTAGTTAAGCAATTTTCATAGTGTAACTAAAGAAACTAAAACTTGATGAAATCATGAACAGAAAAAAAAAAAAAAAGAGAATTTCTACAGGAGCTGGAACTCTGTATCTACTGAAAGAGAATGGGGTATAATGGAAATAAACTCTTCTAAGACAGTGGAAAAATACCTCTATTATCTGCACACAGATATTACGTCCTAATTTTGTTATCCTTAATTTGCTATACATGAAACTCTGGTTAGGAAGGGAAATATACACACATGTACACATAAGTGTACACACATACATACACACACACACACACAGACACACACACACACATACACTGAAGATTCATTAGTCTCAGTTCTAAAAATAATAATTACATTGATAAATAATGTCTTGCTAAGAGAGCTTGGAAGGCAGAGGCAGGTGGATCTCTGTGAGTTCAAGACTAGCCTGATCTACATAGTGAGTTCCAGGTCAGCTGGGACTACAGGGAGACCCTGTCTCAAAAAGTCCCCAATAAATAAATAAATAGATAAAATAAAATAAAAATAGTGATTTTAAGCTGGGCGTGGTGGCGCACACCTTTAATTCCAGCACTTGGGAGGCAGAGGCAGGCGGATCTTTGTGAGTTACAGGCCAGCCTGGTCTACATATCGAGTTCCAGGACAGCTGGGGCTAGAGGGAGACCCTGTCTCAAAAAGACAAAAAAAAAAAAATAGTGATTTTATACTTACACAGAGACATTATGACTTGGCTGTATCAGAGTATCTGTTTAAAATATTCTGATTTGGGGCTGGAGAGATGGCTCAGTGGTTAAGACACTGGCTGCTCTTAGAGAGGACCCAGGTTCAGTTTCCAGCACCCACATGGCAGATAACAAACATCTGTAACTCCAGTGGATCCAATACCCTCTTCTGGCCTCCATGGACATTGTACAACATGGGTGCTTTTACACATATGCAGGCCACACACTCATATGTTGGGAGCTATTAGTATAAGGACAGCCATTATGTACATTGAGCTGTGACAAGCTTGCTTGTTTACTTTATGATCTTCACCTTGACTCAAGAGTTTGTGTGTTTTGTACACAAGTACCAAATTATTCTACCAAGTTAGAAAAATATGTGTTACTAATTTAGAAAAGATGGTTAAATGGTAAAATTCACAACAAGTATTTGACCATTCCTTGACCCTCAGGTAAAGATTAAAAAAAAAAAAGAGCTGTTAAAGCTAATTGAGCTAAACAAACTGTGACTGTCTGATGTTCTACTGTATAAGAAGACTACACTAAAATAAACCAGGGCTGCAGTCTCTACTGACAGTCCTCCTAAGTATCTTTCTCTGTCTCTTGTTTTTCTTTCATCCTAACTCCCCCTTTCAGGTGCTGTTTATCTAAGGCCAGCTGACACCGACACTCATACATATAGACTAAAAATAAACAAAAGTTTAAAGAATATTCTGCTTCAAAAGTGTATCTTGAGCTGGGCGTGGTGGTGCATGCCTTTAATCCCAGCACTCAGGAGGCAGAGGCAGGTGGATCTCTGTGACCAGTCTGGTTTACAAAGCGAGTTCCAGGCCAGATGGGGCTACAGGGAGAGCCTGTCTCAAAAAGACCAAAAAAAAGTGTATCTTATTTGGATTTCTAAACACTGTTTAAGCCCCCCAACCTCCCATCTTCTACTCCTTACAACTTCAATCTAAAGGATACAGGAAAGCCAGTTATGATAGCTTTCTCAGGATTCAGAAGGCTGAGGCAGAAGAATTGCCATGTGTTCAAAACAGGTCTGGGCTACATAGTGAGGCTGTGTCTCAATAAACAGATGAACAGGAGCATTTTCCTGTGGCAGAGATCAGGAAGAGCCCATTTACAAATAACCATGACAATATGCTTTTTAAAAAAGAAATTTATTTATTATTTTTATTTTATGTGTATGAGTGCATGTAGGTAGATGCACTGATGTCACGCAATGCCCTCAGAGGTCAGAAGAGGACATCAGATCCCCTGGAACTGGAGTTACTGATGGTTGTTAGCTGCCATGTGGGTACTGGGAATGGAACCTGGGTCCTCTGCAAGAGCAGTGCTCTTAGCCCCTGAGCCATCTCTCCAGCCTGACAACATGCTTTTTATGAGCAGTAGGGGCAGAGGTAAAACCTATACAAATTATTTTTTTCATCCCATCTTTTAGGAATAGTTCTGGAAACACTAAGCATTTTACTCTCTCCATATGATTGGTAATATCCCCTTACTACACAGACAATGTGGAAATAGTGCAGCATAGGATGGGAACTAGGGGACTGTTAGGTTTTGAATGTAAAATGTCCCCTGTAGCTTTATGTGTTTGAATACTCAATCCCCAGCTGATGGTACTGTTTGGGGAGCATAAGGAAACTCTAGGAGATGGGGCCTAGGTGGAGGAAGTAGATCACTGGGGGGTGGACTTTCAGATTTTAAACTTGACCCCAGGTTCCTTTCTCTCTGCTTCTCATCCACCAAGGACTGAAAACCAACCTTCTCCATATGCCTCTGCCACTGTGATGTTCTGCCCAAGCACATGGGGTCAAGCAACCATGGCCTGAACCCTCTAAAATCATGAGCTAAAACAAATCTTTCCTCCTTTAAGTTGTTTATGTCAGGTATTTTGGTGAGAGTCAAATATGAAAGTAGTTAACACAGGGCAATTGTACCTTTCTTGGTAAAGTTCCTCAATTTTTTTTCTGTTGGGTTTTTCCTATTATTTGTTTTATTGTAGGCCTAGAATAGAGGAGAACAGAACTCCAAAGGCTAAAACAAACAGGAAGCAGTTTATTGTAGAAGTACAGTGACTCAGAAAAATATAGTTCTCCAAAGCAGGTCCACAAACAAACAAACAAACAAACAAACAAGTCTCACCTTTAATACACAGTGTACAGTTCAGTTTCTTTGTCTCCCATATATGGTAATACCCCACCTGATGCTCTGTGCTACATGGTCATACAGGAGGAACTGTGTATGTACACTCAAGCACAGACTATTTGGGGTCCGAGGAGTTCCCCAAATTGACCACTCAGACACTGAGTCTGCAAAAAGAAGTGCTTTATTGAGGCCAACTGGCTGAGGACACAGTCCCAGGAGCTGTACTGCAACCCTGAGCAGTGAAAATGCAGGGCTTTTAAGCACAAAACCCACAAAAACCACAAAGCATGGGATGTCTGTAGAAACTATACACAGAATAACCAAGAAAGGATTGGAACAATCTAGGGCTGATTTCCAGAGCCTTTACCTATACAGCCATTGGCTGTTTTATCTGGGGCAGAACGTTCTTTCTCTTCTGCCCCAGATTATTCCCATAGAAACCATACACAGATACCAGGAAAGGGTTTGAACAGTGAAGGGGGTTTCCAGAGTCAGGCGGAGGAAAGCTTTTTCTCAGAGGCCAGGGAGGGGGTCTGAGGGGCACTCTCTTTCAAGATCATGCTGCATTTCTTTTTCTTTGTTCTGTAGGGCTCCTGCAACAATTTGAGACAGCGTCTCACTATGTAGCCCTGGCTGGCCTGGAACTTGCTATGTAAACCAGGCTGGCCTCAAATTCACAGAGATCTGCCTACCTTTGCTTCTGGAGTACTAGGGTTAAAGGCTTGGGTCACAATACTAGGCAGAATTTGGTACTTTTCCAAAAAGGAAGTGGGAGTTAGACTAGGGGCGTAAAAAGAAAAGAAGTCAAGAGATTCGGTCATTCAATTAAAAATATTTTTTGAGCCATAGTGTCTTCCAGGCATTGCTTTACACAGTGTTAATAGAACAAAAATCTCTGCATTTGAGTTTTGACAGGATACAGCTCAATATGATTTCCCCACAGGGTGTTTTGGAATATGAGTGTGGAATCTGTTGATGCATAATAATGTGTAATGTTCACATCTGAACCTACAGTTCAATTATTATAGCCACATTTGGAATTTGCCACAGCTATATTAACTGCATATAATCAGCTATGAATGTTCTCATAATGATTGTGGTGGCAGTGTTATTATTTTTATATAAAGTATCTGTCTAGACAAGGTTTATCTGAGAATGTTTGGTCTTTGCCCAAGCTTTATCTACATGGCACATGGTAATTAAAGTACCAGACCTGTGGAACTTATCTTCTTGGATGTTTAACAGCCATAGTTTGGGGCCTATATTTGGCCCTGTATAGGGCCAAATTCACTATGAATTTGGTCAGAGGGACATAAAGGACAGTTTTTGCTCCTTGCCCTCCTAGGTCAATTAAGTTCCAGGGGACTATGAGCATCTCTCAAAGTGTCCTGTAACTGTGCTGAGTCCACCTGTCCTCTTGATCAAGGAGGCCATGGAGACCCCACCAGATGGACTTGAACCAGTGTCCAGTCTACAAAGAGGAGGGTCAACATAGAGGAAACATTTCCTCCATGCTTCCAAGCAAAGCCAGCCATGGTCAAGCAAGACCTTTGACTTGTCTTCACATAGGCGGAACTGGTAAAAGAAAGGAGTCAGGAGCTCCTCCCAGCTCATGTGAACCCTGAGGAACAGATCCCGAAATGACCTTAAGATTAAAAATAAATTGGTTTATCTGGGCCAGCTGTA
>NW_008336857.1:321173-327686 GCF_000622305.1 Nannospalax galili
CCCCAATCTTATCTAAAGGAATATTGACAACTGATTGCTGCTAGATGAGGAAGAGCTGATCTTCCTAAAACAAGGAACTCTAGGGCTGGAGAAGCGGCTCAGCGGTTAAGAACACTGAATGTTCCTGCAGAAGGCCCGGGTTTGAATCCCAGCACCCACATAGCAGCTAACAACTGTTCGTAACTCCAGTTCCAGGGGATCCCCAACAGCCTCTTCTCTCCTCCGTGGGCATTGCATGACACAGGTGCACTTACCTACACACAGGCAATACATGCATACCCATAAATATATAAAAATAATAAAAAATATTTTAAAAACAAGGCTAGGCTGACTAGATTCAGCAAATGCACAAGCACTGGAGAATGGCTAGGGGCACTGACAACACAGTGGACAGTAACAGGGATGACAGAGTATATGGGCTCCAGTTTGGGGGGGCTATGGGAGGATGCTATTTAAGATGTGGATATATAGATGAATAAGATTGTTTGGGATGTTCTGTATGATATACACACACAAAAAATCGACAAATTAAAAAATGAGTTATATTTGAGGAGGAAGCATAAAAATTTACTTCATGCTAATTAGTAGAGGTGGTAAACATTACCATTAAAATCTACCTGATGACTTTATATCCATACTCAGGTGCCAAGGATCCGAATGTAACTGACTGTGACTAGTAATAATCAGATACATAGAGATTAGAGATGCATGTGCAAACATCTAAGTGTTAGTAGCATTAAAAATGAGTCTTTCTAGACGGTGTGGTGCCGCACGCCTATAGTCCCAGCACTGGGGAGGCAGAGGCAGGCGGATCTCTGTGAGTTCAAGGCCAGCCTGGTCTACATAGTGAGTTCCAGGAAAGCTGGGGCTACAGGGAGACCCTGCTTCAAAAAGACACATGCACAAAAAAATAGTCTTTCTGTAGGAAACAGTATATTTTAAAAGGAAATGGAGATCTTTTTTAAATGTTAAAAACTCACTCTATTTCATCTCTTACAGGGTTTATACTGAGATCAATATTGTATAACTGTATTAATTCAACTGTGAACCTAAAAATTTACAGCCAGTTTTGAAAGAGATTTATCTTTGCTCTGGAAATTGTTATTGAATATGTTAAAGCCGAAATGGAATGCTTCTTCTAATCATGTGGTTATTAAATAAAAAAATCAAAATGTAAAAGAAAAGAAATGTCTTAGCTATATCACAAAGACACTTGCAAGTTGTCATTTCATAATCATTTTATTCTAGGAGTTAAAAAAATTTTTTCCCTGATTTCTTTAATGTCCTATTGGTCATTTTAAAGAATTTTTCTCAGTCTCCTCATATTTATGTCATTTCTATAGTTTATCTTTATACTAATTTCTTGTTTTATTTCACTATGATTAGAAAAGATAATGACACTATTTCAATTCTTTTATATTTGTTGAGAATTGATTTTTCATCTAGAATGTGGTCTATTATAGAGAACTTTCCATGGTCTGAAAATAATGATAATGCATATTTCATGTCTGTTATATAGAATATTCTGCAGATGTCTTTCAAGTCTATTTCATATATGGTACAGTTTAACTCCGAAATTTCTTTCATTTTTAGTTTAGAAGACTTTCTAAAGAACACAGTAAGGTATTAAAGTCACCAGTCACTGTGTTGTCATGAAAAACAAATAAATAATAAATAAATAAAATAAAAAATAAGATAAAATAAAATAAAATACCATAACAAATCCCAGTGCCGGGCAAGAGAAACCTCCCTTCCAGTTGTTGGTCAGGGTAGTCCAAGAGACTTCCTAAAATAGTATAGGCTATATCCTAGTCCTTGGTTGCCTCCCGGAACTTGAAGGTATGACTCTACTGCTGAAGATACCATGTACTTCAGATACAGGGCTTGGAGTAATTGAGCTGGAACTGACCTGGAAGGTTCCTCCCTGAGGGCTAGCTCTCATAGTAGCAGAAAATAAGCTGTCAGGAGAGAAAAACAGCCAGTGGTCCTACCCACCTGGAAAGCCTACAGACCCAACAATGACCGGGCTAGCAAAATATCTCTATTGGTGTAATAGTGGGATTTTTATTTAGGGGTAATCAATAGCTGTCCAAGTGGATTTAAGGCCCACTCAGAGGGACTCGATACATGGTACTTTTTAAAAAAATTAATTAATTTATTTATGTGTATGTGTATTTATGTGAATTGCCTGCATGTAGGTAAGTGCACCCTTGTCCTACAATGCTCACGGAGGTCAGAAGAGGCTGTCAGATCCCCTGGGACTGGAGTTATGGACAGTTGTTAGCTGCCATGTGGGTGCTGGGATTCAAACCTTAGTCTTCTGCCAAGAACAACTAGTGCTCTTAACCGCTAAGCCATCTCTCCAGCCCCAATACATGCTAGTTTAAACATAGCCAAGTGCACATGGTTAGAGAGGCCATAGACCCTGGAGAAGAACCTACTACTGCCACTTTCCTAGACCAATGTAATTCCTCACTATGTTCTATTTTTTTTTGTCTTTTTGAAGCAGGGTCTCCCTGTAGCCCCAGCTGTCCTGGAACTCACTATGTAGACCAGGCTGGCCTTGAACTCACAGAGATCTGCCTGCCTCTGCCTCCCGAGTGCTGGGACTACAAGTGTGCGCCACCACGCCCGGCTACTACATTCTAATATTCACAGACAAGTGTGGCTCTCACCACTCCTCAAAGAAGCTTTTTTTTTTGCAGCAGATGGAGACTATCATAGAAATATAAAACTGCTCAGAATGTAGAGAATAAGCGACTGTGGGGTGCCCAGACTTAACTGATACATTTATAATGCAACCCTATACCTCAGTCTTAGGAAACAGCAGGAGAGGTGGGGCAGAAAGATTGTAAGAGCCAGAGGAACAGGGTGTCTGCTGCTAGATAATGCGTTCTAGACAAGATAGGGAAGCTGTACCCTTGAAACCTCCAGAAATGGTTGCTTAACAAGACCTACGTAAGGACAGCACCAGTTGAAAAGCAAATATGGATGGCGAAATACCATGGGGTCCTATCTCTAGATGAAGAGCTAAAGAAAATCCATGGATGTCGAGGGAGGGAGAACCAGTATTCTCTGGGGATGAGCTCCCTGATAGGTTATCTAATCCCAAATGGTCAACCCTAAACACAGGTAAACAGGAGCATCACTAAATGGACTTAATGCATTACATATATTTATAAATGTATGTATGTATGTATGTATATATGTGTAACAATAATAATCAAAGAAGAGGTCAAGAAATTGAGAGGGCCAGGTGTGGTGGCAAACGCCTTTAGTCCCAGCACTTGGGAGGCAGAGGCGGGTGGATCTTTGTGAATTCACAGACAGCCTGGTCTCCATAGCAAGCTTCAGGCCAGCTGGGGCTACAGGGAGACTTTGTCGCAAAAAGACTAAAAAAAAAAAAAAAAAAATTGAGAGGGAGGGGCGATGTGGGAGGAGTTGGAGTGGGGGGGTAGAAATGATGCAAGCACAATACTCATGTATGAAACTATTAGAAAATAAAACTATTAAAAAATAAATAAAATTCCATATGAAAAAGTAGAGGTATCAGGGCTTTGTTGAGGCCCATTAAAAGAAATCTACCTGTTCCTGGTTCAAGGTATGAGGTCTCAGTTCTGCCTTGTTCCTGAGTGGATACATGACATTCTAATATGCTCCAAAGATTAGAATGTTGCATAGGTCCTTAGGAGTTAATCCAGGTGGGCCTGTGAATCACCTGGCCAGGGGACTACTCCTCAAGAGGCTGATTCACTTGAAGACACTGTGAAGGCCAAGTTCAGAGACTAGAGACTCAGAGTCATGAAGATCTGGAAGATAAAAGAAAATTCTTAGAGCTGCTAGCAAATGCAATATGCTCTAATTTTCTCCCAGCAACAGCATGTCCCTTGGTACCAATGACCTTTTATAGGAAATCACACAAAGGTGGCTTTTTGCTAAATCTGGTTATATAACAGATCACATTACTCTTTACTTTTGGGGTCCCTAGACATCTCGTGTAAGTCATTTTGGGCTGACTCACAGGCCTCTGGATGTCTAGTGTGAGCCATCTTGACTCAGGAAATTTGTATCAGCGCCATGTTTGAAACGTAAACAGGCCCTCAAGGCCTTGAGTCCCTTCACACCTTCACACCAGGAATAATGAGAAAATGCACAAAATGCAGATTTTCACTGCTAAGCCTGCCTGATTTTCTGAGTTCTAACTGAAAAAGAGTCGCCTCTCCTTTTTCTTTCTTTTTCCTAAGCGCGCTTTCCCTGCCACTCTGGGCTTTCTCACTATTTCCCTGAAGTCCTGCACCTCCTCCTCCTTACAGCTGTTTGTCTAACTTAAAAGGTATACCTTTTTCTCTCCATCTTCCTCCTTAGGCAGCTGCCAAAATTTACAGATTGTCTGTCCTTGTTTTTCTCTTGAACTCTAATAAAATGGTCTTCAATCTTCCTTCCGATGTTCATTTATAAACTCTTCAAAAAATTTAAAAATATTTCTTTATAGCTAGGTGTGGTGGTGCATGCCTTTAATCTGAGCAGAGGCAAGTGGATCTCTGTGAGTTCCAGGCTAGCCTGGTCTGTATAGTGAGTTCCAGGTCAGTCAGGGTGACATAGCGAGACTCTTGTCTCAAAAAAAAACAAAAACAGGGAGGGGTAAAAGATATATAAGCCGAGAACTCCAAGAGGCTCCCCTCTCACCATTTTGTGCGGCTAATCAGGTAACAGGATCTATATTTGAGTATGGACTTTATGGTGCAGCTGAAAATGTGGGGCACCCACTGTTCTGTAAATAAACCCCTATGCTCTGTTAAAAAATTAATAATAAGTAAAAAAAATTTTTTTTGGTCTTTTTGAGACAGGGTCTCCCCGTAGCCCCAGCTGTCCTGTAGACCAGGCTGGCCTCGAACTCAGAAATCTGCCTGCCTCTGCCTCTGGAGTGCTGGGATTAAAGGCGTGCGCCACCACGCCCAGCAATAAAATAAAATGTTTTTTAAAAACCCCCAAACAATAAATATTTTGTGTGGCACATGTGCGTGTGTGCGCACTTGTGTGTGTGTGTGTGTGTGTGTGTGTGTGTGTGTGTGTGTGCGTGTGTGTACATGCACTGTGTCTCGAATACTGTGGAAGGTAGAGGACAACCTTCAGGACTTGGTCCTCTCCTTCTGCCATGTAAGTTCTGGGAATCAAACTCAATAAGACTTGGTGGTAAGTGTTCTTACCCACTTAGCCATCTTGCTGACCCTGTTTTTAAATCCTTTTTATTAAGGAGACTAAGAACTCATAAAATGGAATCTTGTTTCCTTCAGCAACATTTTTATTTTTATTTGATTGATTTAATTTGATTTTTTAGGCTTTTTTTGTTTTGAGACAGGGTTTCTCTTTAGTCCCAACAGGCCTGGAACTCACTATGTAGACCAAGCTGGCCTCTAATTCAGAGATCTGCTTGCCTCTACCTTTGGTCTTAAAGGCATTTGCTATTGTGCCCAGCAGTAGCTAAAGTTTATTCTTTATAGGAACAGGAATGCTCTGGCTTCTCAGATCTAAATACCACTGTTCTCTTGGAATCCAATTTTTGCACTGTAGACTTTCTTTAAAAGTCTGGCATGGGGGCTGGAGAGATGGCTCAGCAGTTAAGAACACTGGCTGTTCTTGCAGAAGACCCGGGTTCAAATCCCAGCACCCACATGGCAGCTAACAAATGTTCATAACTCCAGTTCCAGGGGATCCCACAGCCTCTTCTGTCCTCCGAGGGCATTTCATGATATGGGTGCTCTTACCTACATGCATACATATAAAAATAATAAATAAAATATTAAAAAAAAGAAAGTCTGGGATCAGGGCTGGAGAGATGGCTCAGAGATTAAGAGCACTGGCTGCCCTTGCAGAGGACCTGGCTTCCATTCCCAGCACCCATATGACAGCTAACAACCAACCATCTGTAAGTCCCGTTCCAGGGGATTCAATGCCCTCTTTTGACCTCTGCTAGCATTGTACAACATGGGTGCACTTACATGCATGCAGGCAAAACATTCATATACATAAAAACATTCTGAAGTCTGGGACCCTTATATGGCCATTAATTTATTTTAAATTTATTATGACTGTTTTTTAAAAAAATGTGTATGAGTACTTCACCTGCATGTATGTAAGTACACCACAAGCAAGCAATGCCTGCAGAGGTCAGAAGAGGGTGTGGGATCTTCTGGAACTGGAGTTAAAGATGGATGTAGGTGCTGAGAACTGAACCTGGGTCCTCTGCAAGAGCAGTCAAGGAAGGCTCTTAACCACTGAGCCATATCTCTAGGCTTTGGATTTTTTTTTTTTTGGTGTTATTGAGACAGGGTCTCCCTGCAGCCCCAGCTGACCTGGAACTTGCTATGTAGACCAGGCTGGCCTTGAACTCACAGAGATCCCCTGCCTCTGCCTCCCGAGTGCTAGGATTACAGGCGTTCACCACTATGCCTGGCCAGCTATTAATTTTTTTTTTTTTTTTTTTTTTTTTTGAGACAGGGTTTTTTTGTGCCC
>NW_008336857.1:327768-362012 GCF_000622305.1 Nannospalax galili
GTTCGCCACCACGCCCGGCTGGCTATTAATTTTTAAGACTGACTCATGCAAAAACTGTTTGCAACCTCTGGGTGTGCTGAAAGGGCTTTTGTGTAAGGTGAGTGGTGAGTCAGCTTTATTATTGTGGACCCTCCTCTAATGTCAAAATTTGGGTCTTTTCTCTGAAACTACCCAGTTTCTCCAAACGACAACCACTGTTGATTGGGTAGGGAGGGCAGGAGTAGGGATGTGCTTGGTTGCTGACATTCTGGGAACAAGAAAGGGACATACTCAAAGCTACATGGTTCAGCAGGTAGAACTTAGCTAAGACTCCAGTTTTCAGATCTAAAATTTGTGTTTTTCTTGCTTGTGGTTTAATAACCAAGTCCAGAGACTTGGGTTAGTTTCCTCAGAGCATGAATCCTGATTCATTTGTGGATAGTGATTAGGGAAGGGGCTATTTGGTTGCTTATGAGTTGGCGAGAGAGCTGGAGATGTGGCTCAGTGATTTAGAGCATGTACTGCTTTTATAGAGGACCTGTGTTCAGTTCCCAGCACCCACTTCTTGCCACTCACAGTGGCCTATAGATCCAGCTCCATGAGAATCTGAAACCTATGGTCTCTTCCTGCACCTGGACTCACATGCACATACCCACATACAGACACACATAATTAAAAACAATCTTTTTAAAAAGAATTAAAGAGCCAGATGTAGTGGTACACGTCTTTAATCACAGCACTCCAGAGGCAGAGGCAGGCAGATCTCTGTGACATTGAGGCTAGCTTGGTCTACAAAGTGAATTCCAGGCCAGCTGGGACTACAGGGAGAACCTGTCTCAAAAAGACCAAATAATAATAATAATAATAATAATAATAATAATAATAATAATAAACAGTAATAGTAATACATTTTTAAAAACCAAAAAAAAAAAGTCAGTGAGGAGTCTTGGGACTAAGCACAATACTTTGTACACACATAGTCCACTCATCTCATTAATTTTAGAGTTAAACCTTCCTTTGTACTTTTTGTGGTTCTTGCTTCCTAAAAGCACTGAGGGTCTCCCTGTAGCCCCAGCTGGCCTGGAACTCTAGACCAGGCTGGCCTTGAACTCACTGAGATCCTCCTGCCTCTGCCTCCCAAGTGCTGGATTGAGAGTTAAAACATTCTTAAAATGACATTTATTTATTTATTTATTTATTTATTTATTATTTATTTGTGTGTGGGAGAGAGGCAGGTATGTTCATGATGCATGTGTGCAGGTAAGAGCACAACTTACAGGAATGAGTTCTTTCCTTCTACCATGTGGATCCTGGAGACTGAATTCAGGTCATCCAAGTTGGTGGCAGTTACTTTTGTTGGAAATAAAATCTGGAGTTCAAGGACCCCACCAATACCACAGAAAAAAACATGAGAGGCAAAAGTAACTTGGCAAGGCAGTATTCACTTTTGCAAAAGGGTTTGCAAGCAATCAACTAGAGCCAGAAATTTGATAGGTTTTTATCCTAATGCATAAGTGCTGTGTCTTTTCCCCATTGGCTGGCATCAGATCTCACAGTCTTTCAAGATTGTCTAGTTTTAAAAGAATTGACATAAAGGAAATGAAGGAAAGAGGGAAGGGGTCCATAGTTCTGGGCCACCAAATTCTGGAAATGCAGCAAAGCCTTTGTTTAAACAAAATTGTTTTACAGGGTGTATGGGTGGTGGTAGAGGATTACAAAATAGCATTACAAAGTTTACATTACTGTGATCATTCTTTTGATAGAAAAAGATTTCAATTCCTTGCAATTATTTCCCCACTTATACCTGCTGAGCCATCCTGCTGGCCCTAAACATTTTTATTATATTTTAATTTTTTTGTTTATTATTATCATTATTATTATTATTATTTTTATTATTATTTTATGTGTATGAATGTATTGTCTGCCTTTGGGTGAGTGTACCCATATTATGAAATGTGTGGAGATCAGAAGAGGGTATTGTATCCCCTGGAACTGGCGTTACAGATGGTTGTTAGCTGCCATGTGGGTGCTGGGAATTGAATCCAGGTCCTCTGCAAGAGCAGTCAGTGTTCTTAACTGCTAAGCCATCACTCTAGCCCCAAATATTTTAGTTATTTATTTATCCATTTAAAAATATCTTATTTTTATTATTTTTATTTTATGTGTATGAGTGTACCACCTGCATTATGTAAATGTGCCTGTGTCATACAGTGCCTACAGAAGTCAGAAGAAGACATCAGATCCTCCAGAACTGGAGTTAATAAAGGTTGTTAGCCACCATATGGGTGGTAGGAAATAACCTGTATCCTCTGTAAGAGCAGCCAGTGCTCTTAACCACTGAACCATCTCCCTAGTCCCTATTTATTCATTGTCTGGAGACAGGGTCTCACTATGTAGTCCTGGCTGGCCTGGAGCTCACTATTAGACCAAGCTGCCCTTAGACTCACAGAGATCCATTTGCCTCTGCCTCCTGCATGCTGGGATTAAAGGCATGTGCTACCATACCCTGCACATTTTTATTATATGTTCCTTTGTTATTATTTTACTGGTGTATCTGTGTGTATGTGTGTGCATGTATGTATATGTGTGTGTTGGGCAGGAGATACACCCCTGGTGTGTCTACTGGTGGAATGTGTCCATGAAATGTGTCCCTGTCCCTGCTGTGTACAAATTGTGATATGTATCCATTAGTTTGTATATCTGTATGTCTGTAGTGTGTGTGTGTGTGTGTGTGTGTGTGTGTGTGTGTGGTGTGTCTCTGGTGTGTGTCAATTGAGTGTGTGTCTTTGGGATTTGTATGTCTGTGACATGTTTATTGGTGTTTTTTTTTTATCTTTGTTGTATGTGTGTGTGTGTGTGTGTGTGTGTGTGTGTGTGTGTGTGTGGTGTGTCTCTGGTGTGTGTCAATTGAGTGTGTGTCTTTGGGATTTGTATGTCTGTGACATGTGTGTGTCCATGGTGTGTGATTTTGAATCCCAGGATTTATGTTAGTGAGCTGTTGTGTAGCAATTTCCTCTGAGATTAAACAACAGGATGTTCTAAAGGGGGGGATAAACAACAGGATATTCTAAAAGGAAGTAAAAAACTCAATAGCTTCAGGAAGTCCCTGAAGCTGATCAGATTCACTAGACTTCCATCCCCAAGTATATGAAAGCCTTAAGGACTACTGAGAGAGTCTCAGACAAGCTGAGTTGCCTAGAAGAGGCTCAGACCAACTGAACTACCTGGAAAAGACAGTCTTCAATCAGTTGAGCTGCCTATGGGTTGTGCAGTGCTCCAGGTTTCCTGCTTCCTTGAGTTGACACCTATCCTGGGGTGGGCTTTTGGTGATGCAACTATCTTTGAGTCATTTTGCTCCTGTAAGCAACTTACTCCTGTACATAACTCTAATAAACTCATTGGTTCATCAAGCTGGACTTTGGAGGTTTCTTTACTTTGATCAATTGTTGGTTCCATGTCTGGGGTGAGAAGTGTTCATGTCTCCCCAAGAGTAGTGTCACACAATATGAGCACTGAAAATTGCCTGTGGGAATGAGAAGCCCTGAGAAGGGCTGCATAGTTCAGCAGATTGGGGCAGGAACTCAAATCATTTACTGTGGAAAGACCCCCTACTGCAATAGGTTTAACCACCATTGAGCTTAGCTCAAAGGCTGAGAAGTGATTAACAGGCTTAATTGAAGAGGATTTTACTTGCCTAGTAGGAGGTTCATGAAGTTGAGTGGACAATTTTGGTTAAAAGGAGAAATATGGGAAAATGTCTATTATGTAGGAGGAAGAAAAGATACCTAGGTTAGCTAATAGGAATAAAATGAATTCAATTAAAAAAATCCAGGGAAAGGTAAGAATATCACTGTATTCCAAAGAATACCGCTTGGGAAAGAGAGAAACAGGCAGGAACTACACTATGTATGCTTATGTGAGTACAAAAACAAAGGGAGTCGAGGGTGTAGTAGGGTTTTACGCCCGGTATGGTTTAAGCATCATCCAAGTTGTGGTATGCTAGTTTGCTCTCATTCCAGTTCTGGCAACAGAACCCCTTCTTTTATGATAATGACAAAGACCACATGATATGATGTAAATAACAATTAGGGGCAAAGTGATAGGCAGCCTAGCTATAGCTAGCAGTTGTTAGGGACTACCTGGAGAGAAACTATGCAAATTATTTGTATCACAGACAAAAGAGTAATATAAAAAAGAAACTGTAGGGGGCTGGTGAGATTGCTTGGTGGTTAAGAGCAGCTATTGCTATTACAGAGAGGGACCTGAGTTTGGTTCCCAGCACTACATCCAATGCTTTACAACTGCTTATAACTCCAGCACCATGAGATCTAATACTCTTTTAGCTTCTATGGACACACACACACACACACACACACACACACACACACACAGAGGTATTCAATAACCTGCTGAGCCTCATACTATAACCTAGCCTATGTTAGATGTTCATTAAACACATTAGCCTATAGTTGGGCAAAGTTATATAAAAAAGTAATAAGGAAAAACATATTATTTAGGTCGTGTTGTCAAGCTACCTTTCTGTGTTGTTTTGTTTTTTGAGACAGGGTCTCCCTGTAGCCCCAGCTGGCCTGGAACTCACTATGTAGACCAGGCTGGCTTCAAGCTCACAAAGTTCTGTCTGCCTCTACCTTAGGTGTTCTGGGATTAAAGGCATGCACCACCACACCCAACTCTCAAACTACCTTCTTAATATTTATATTTATATCAATATTTGTGCTGTTTTCAACCCTGGTCATAGATTATTTTGCAATGGGTAGTGGTTAATGCAGAAACTTGTAACTGGTCACAGTGCTGAGAATAAGTGACTGAGTGCTCAGCTGTAGACTGGTCATTTATATCAACTTCCACCCATCCAAGGTTCAGGGAACAATGCAGTGTAAGTGGAAAGAATATAAGAGCCAGAAGATGGGGAAGAGAGCTGTGAAATGCAGTCTTCTGATCATGACATGACTGATATCATGACATACCAACTCATAACAACTGTGGTTGCCTGCACAAGACCCTCTCGAGATCAAGCCCATCAAAATTCCAGCATAGATGGCAGAGAGGCTCCTGAGGCCTCACCCCTAGCCGAATTAAAATTGGCAGTTGATGGGTGCTGAGGGCAGGAGAGTCACCTTTCTTTAAGGATGTGGTTTGCTGATAGGTTCCCCATGCCTCAGTGGATAGTCTCATATCTGTTCACACACAGTCAACACTAACTGGACTCAGAGGAATAATAATTTTTTTAAAAAAGAGGACATGTAGTCCAGAGGGAGATGTGTTGGTGGGTCCCAGGAGGTTGAAGGTAGGTAGTGGGGGGTAGCAGTTGATAAGATCAAAATGCATTTTATGGCAGGGCATGGTGGTGCATGCCTTTAATCCCAGCTTTGGATCCCACTTCTATTTGCTTGTTAATATTAAAAATGTACATATCAGGGGCTGGAGAAATGGCTCAGTGGTTAAGAGCACTGACTGCTCTTACAGAGGACCTGGGTTCGATTCCCACTACCCACAGGGCAGCTAACAACTGTCTATAACTCCAGTTCCAGGGGATCTGACACCCTCTTCTGACCTCCACAGCATTGCATGACACGGGTACACTCACATACATGCAGGCAATACACTCATACACATAAAATAAAAATAATAAAATATTTTTTTAAAAAGTGGAGTTTTCTGGACTTTGTTACAAGTCCTGGGTTACCCAGAAAAGTGTAACTTTTTCTTCCTTTTATTTATTTCTCTTTCTTTCAAATACTGCCCACAGGCTGGGCACATTCTCCCTGATGCTCTGGGCCTTCTCACTCTTTCTCTGAAGTCCCCTCTCCTTTTGCCTTCTGTGTTTTCCACCTTCTTTGCTGTGGGGCTCTCCCTCCCCTCCTGGGCTGTTGGCCACCGGTCCACGAGGACAAAGGGAGTAGAAGCGACAAACGGGGTCAGGATGGCCAGTGAGCACGACGGAAGAAAGCCCTTCCGGGGAGGCAAATTCAGTGATACAGCTCCGTTTATTCAGTGGGGGTTAGGGAAAATATAGTGTGGAGGCAGCAGCCAAACTTCAGCTGCTAGGTGCTCATAGTATGCTTTATTTACATGTGGTAGGTGGATCCTATCATCCAACTATAGGGAAATGCCTAATTATCATATAGAAAACACCTGGGGGTAGTTTTATTGCGAGTAACCATGCCAAAGGTCATGTTCTAAATAAGGTCAGGCATCCATGCTTGGAGGCACTTTCCAGGTAAGTCAGGCAGAGACCTGCTGAGAAAGGAGCTGACCTTAACAGGAGGGTTCCCCAACACTTTGCAAATGGCATGACCTTTCCTTTTCTTCCTCTTCTCCATTTCCCTTCTGGCAGCTGCCAAGAGATTTACAGTTTGCCTGCCTTGTTCTTTTTCTCATAAACTCTAATAAAATTGTCCTCAGACTTCCTCTTGAGGCCATTTAAAAAATTCTTTTATTAATAAGATTAAGAACCCCCAAAGGAACCTCAACTTCCTGGGTAAACCCTACGGTCTAGTTTTACCCTGTTAAGTTTATAGGGTGTCACCTTTTCTACTCCCAGGAATAAACCATTATCAATGTGTGCTGCATGGGTTGTACCGGATAGATTGTGTTTACTTGTCTATACAGGAGAGCAATCATAGCTCTCCCTAAAGATGTAGTCAGAAGCTGCTTATAAAATGGGATCTCTTAGGGCAAGGCATAGCCTAAAAAAAAAATCACTATTGTACCGTATGGAGTGAGTGAAAACAAGGCATGGCCTGATTGCAACACTGGGCTTCAAAGCAATGCTGTGTGCGAGGGGCCCAACAACAAAGCTGGAGAAAATTTCTTCAATTCCAGGTTCTAATTGCTTTTCACAAAGACCTAATTGAGTTCATAGGACTAAACTGGTGGGATAGAGTAGAGGCAGGGGAATGGTAGGCCTTTCTTCTCCATTCTCTTCAGATGTATGTATGTATGTATGTATGTATGATCTCTATCCTATCATCTATCTATCTATCTATCTATCTATCTATCTATCTATCTATCTATCTATCTATCTTCTATCTATCTATCATTCATCTATTATTCTATCTATCTATCTATCTTCATCATCACCATTATCTATCTAACTATCTATCTATCTATCTATCTATCTATCTATCATAATCTTCTATTCATCATTTTGAGACAAGGTCTCATGTAGCCCAGCTGGCCTCACACTGTGTAGTCAAGGATGATCTCAAAGTTCTGCTCCTCTTCCCTCCACTTGCTGAGTGCTAGGATTACAGATGTGTACCATCACATGTAGTTATGCAGTGATGGAGAGAGAACCCATGGCTTCATGCATGCTATACAAAGATGTTACCAACTGAGCTATATCCTGAGCCCTCTTCAGATATATTAATTTATGCTGGGGATTGAAGTCAGGGCCTTATGCATGCTAGGAAAGTGCTCTACCCAGTCTCTGGATTCTTGTTAACCTCCCTTTTCCCTTTATCCTCAGCCTTCAAATTCATCAAGCTTCAAGGCATAATGCTTTGGCAAACAACAAATACCCATATGCTTTTCTATTGATTGAAACATATGCTTCAGAACAGCAAAGGGTGTGTGCCAACCATCCACATCCATGCCTACCTCTCTATCAAGATTTAGGCTCACTGGGTGCTTCTCAGAACGTTATGGAGACTTTCAAAGTTGTTAATCATGTGTTTGCATGGAACAAGGAATGTAGCGGTGACATGAATATTGACAAAGGGTTTATATATTCCCATTCTTTTAGTATTAGAATAGACTATGTTCTCTATTTCTGTGTTATATATTTCTTGTCTTAGTACATACTCATAACTGAGGTTTTGTTTCTTGTACTTGTATCCATTAAATGAGAAAGTGAACACTATGTTCTGCAAATGTTACATGCTGTAATACTTAGTGTTAAAAAAAAAATAAAACAGCATTGTCAATAACGTTCTAAGGAACTTTCCAATTGATGCCAAACATATGTTAAGTTCTTGCTCAAATTCAGTCTTTGGTGTCAGTGATGAATAATCCTGAATTCATTTTTTTTTTCCTTATGCAAAATTTCCTTTGAAATCAGTGGCAATTCTGAATTTGGGCAAGCTACAAGAAGCATTCTCCAGAATGAGAAATTGGATCTAAATGAGTCAGTGTGCCCTTCTCCATCTAAGTCACATACCAGTTTTGGCTTTATGGGTTTTCTTAGAATGATTTTGCAGTCATCTAAATAAAGCTTCTTTTGATGGTATCATGGTGGAAAGATCAAATTTACTTCTAACTCATTAAAATGTCCTTTTAATATTTATATTTTCTTTTCTTTCTTTCTTTCTTTTTTTTTTTTTTTTTTTTTTTTGGTTTTTTTGAGAAAGGGTCTCCCTGTTGCCCCACCTGTCCTGGATTCACTATGGAGACCAGGCTGGCCTTGAATTCACAGAGATCCATCTACCTCTGCCTCCTGAGTGCTGGGATTAAAGGCGTGCACCACCATGCCCAGCCTGTATTTTCTTTTCAAATTTTTTTCTGTTTAATTTTTATAAATTAATGAAAATTTGGGGTGTTATTGAGCTTGAAGGCCTTTCTTCTTGCCTCAGGTGGGTTTAAACTCACGAGTTAAAACATCGGATGCTCACTGTCACACAGAACTTCCACTGAGTCAGTGGGCTTCAGAATCCTTGTCTAGCAAATTAGAGGAATGAAATTCATGGACCAGAGAGGGTGAGTTTTAGGAAGAAGTTTATTATAGATTTTCAGGCAGGAGCTTAAGAAAGAGAGAGAGAGAGAAGACAGAGCTGCACAGCAGCAGGAGAGGGACCTGAAAATGGGATACTATTGAACTGCTAGTCTAGGGACTTTTTAGAGGATTATGGCAGAAATTGAGGTGAGGTATAAGGAGGGGATGAGCTGGTCAGCCCAGTCGGTCTAACCACAAGGTATCCAGGTGCCTCCTCTCAGTTTCAATCACACCCTCACATATAGCAAGGGTAGGAGGTAACCCATAACCAGAACTCTTCTGATGTTCCTGGCCTCCAGCAAGGACATTCTTGGAATTGCTGCTTTGGGGTCCTTGCTCTATCTGATCAATATCTTCCTCTTGTTCTCATCACTTCCACCTTTATTCATTTATGTCTATATTTCATATAGTTTTTAACTTATTTATTTATTTATTATATATGAGTGTTTTGTCTGTATATATGCAAGTGCACCACGTGCATGCAGCAGGGAGGCCAGAAGAGAATGTCAGATCCCCTGGACCTGGAGTTACAGATTTGCTGGGAACCAAATCTGGGTCCTCTGGAAGAGCAGTAAGTGCTCCTAAATGCTGAGCCATCTCTCTGGTCCTCCTGGAGACATTTTTGCAGTAATGGAAGTTATTAGCATGTAGAAGGAAAATGCAAAGTGCTGTAGTAAACATTCTACACTGTATAGCTCCATGTCAGAAAATAATAAACTCATCCAAAATGTAAGGGTGCTAAAGTTGAGAAATCCTGGTACATACTGCCTACACACACACACACACACACACACACACTTTCGTATTAGACTTCATATATTTTTTTCCATTATGTAACATCTTTTATTGTTACAAGACTCTTACAATTATCTATTTATAATATAGACAATTTATGTAATGGCTTCTCTACATTGACATGTCATGGACAATGGTACAAATACCCCTGTGATTATGGTTTATAATAGTTTGGATTAAATTTAAATTCTAAGTAAAGCTACTTTGACAAAAGGTAATTTTTTTATGTTTCTTATACTTGATATGGCAGAGGTTTTATAAACACTAACTTTGGCAAAACACATTCGTTGTAAGTAGCTTATCAATGAAAATGTGACTTTGCCTACAATTTCTAATTCTATCATTTTGTAAGTGGGAAATAATGATGATGGGGGAAGATTATAGATGAGGCATTTATCTTTTTGAATAGACAATATGATTTCAGGACGAATATTTCTTCATCCTCATTTCTGTTACCCACTATGTCTGAATTCTCACATAAGTAGGAGGGGGACTGTATTAGTTACTTTTCTGTTGCTGTGATAGAAACAGTGACCAAACCAATTTATAGAAGGAAGAATTTATTTGAGCTTACTGTTCCAGGGGAATTACAGTCCATCTTGGCAGGGAGGCATGGTGGCAGAGATGGCTGGAGAAGAGGAGTGGAAGCTAAGCTTTACATCTTCCAGCAGGCACAGGAAGCAAGAGAGTGACTGGTGATCTGGCAAGGCTTAAGAACTCTCTAAGCCCACCCCCAGTGACATGCTTCCTCCAGGATAGCCACACCTTCTAAAACCTCCCAAAACAGCACCATCATCTGGGGACAAAATGTCCAAACACTTGGAGCCTATGGAAGACATTATCATTCAAACCATCACAGGGACAAATGGCAAACCCATTGCCTAAGCCTTCTTTAAATATGTGCAGTTGGTATGGACACACAGAGGGTTGTAACTATGTCTTATTCATCTTTTTTTTTTTTATTTTATTTTTTTTATCAGTGTCCACCACAGGGACAGATTGAAAATGTATAACTAAAGCCAACCACTGTGGCTCATGCCTATAAATTCAGCCCTTGGGAGGCTGATTGCTATGAGTTTGAAGATATTCTGGGATACATAAAGAGTTCCAGACAAACCTGGGCTACAATATGAGACTGGCACACACATACATACACACAAAAAAAAGTAAAAGAAAAAATCCACATATATTTTTAGTCAGTAGATGGAGGAGTTCAGGCAGAAACATATGAAATAACTAAATTGAATATAATTTACTCTATAGTGATAGGTGGCAGCATAGAAAAATTTGTGTTGTCATAAAATTACTATGCTGAAATGGATTCTTATAATTTTACTTAGCTATTTAAAGAGTATTGCTTTTGCTAGCAGACTGTGTAGGCAATATCTGCTATAGATGGTTAAAATATCAAATGTCTGAGGACTCTTTGTTAGAATGAAAAATACTCCAGGAATATTTAAAATTTTTATTTGACAGGAACACAAAGGCATTAAAAATTAGTGACTGACCAATGCATGTTCAATAATTAGAGAAAACATGGTACAAAAATTTAAAAATATCAAAGAATACATAGAAACCAACCTATGGTTTCTGGCAAAGTAGTTCTCTTCCCTGAAGCTCACCATATATATGTTAGGTAAAGACTAAAAACTCTAAGAGATCTCAATATAAGCTATAGCTTGTTTTAACTCAGTACTAGGGAGACAGAGGCAGGCAGATGTCTGTGCATTTAAGTCCACTCTGGTCTACATAGCAAGTTCCAGACCAGCTGGGGCTATATAGTGAGACCCTGTCTCAAAAAACAAAACAAAACAAAGCAAAACAAAACAAAACAAAAGGTATGGAAATGTATGGCATGACATTACTCACAAAAATCATCCAGGTACCTATACTTTCAATCCTGCTACTCAGGCATCTCTCACAGTATGGTGGAAGCTAACTCAGAGCAGATCTGCATTCTAGGATATAGAAAGGAGAAAGAGAAGACTTAAGGAGTAAGCAGTTTATTCAAGCAAAATGATGTAAATATTTCATTAGCAAGAACTTTGTGGGGTGTATCTAGCTGCAAGGGAGGCTGACATGAAGTGTCTGGCTGGGTAGCCATATGTCTAGAAAATCTACTACTGCAACAGAATGGGAGAACTGATTTCATAGCTGGGGTGAAGGGGAATATAAAAATTAGAATCAATTCATAGCTGGACATAGTGGCACATGTCTATAATCCCTGTATTTGGGAGGCAGGAGGATCAGGAGTTCAAGGTTGCATAGCAAGTTTGAGACTAGCTTGGGCTACATGAGACCCTGACTCCAAAAACAAAAACAAAAAGCTTACCCCCAAACCAAAGAACTAATTCTTTTACAATGCATCAGTGACATCAATTAAATCTGCCTTAGTACCAAACTGTTAGTTCTGACATGTGATAGAGTCTTCTAAAATACCAGAAAGTCAATAAACAGCAATTGATAGAGTCCTGGAGTTCAGTCTATTTCATTTCTAGATATTTCTTTAGCTCATTCTTCTCTAAAAGTTGAATGTTTACAACTGAGGTTTTGTAAACCGGAGGTCATTAGGCAACCTGTTTTGTAACACTGGGTTGAGGTAATCCCTAAATTGCAAAGCAAGTGAAATTTATCTTTGATGATCTCTTTTTTATTGATCTTTTTCTAGCAGCTTCTTTGCCTAAACATACAATAAAAAATCTATATTAAAACCACAAATGTAAGCCAACTGTGGTGGCACATGTCTGTATTCTCAACATTTTGGAGGTGTAGGCAGGAGGATTAAGAGTTTAAAGTCATCCTCAGCTACATAGCAGGTTTGAGATCATCCTGGGTTACATAAGATCCTGTTTCAAAAACTAACAAGTACCAGGTGCAGTGGTACACACTCTTAATCCTGCACTTGGGGGGTTGAGGCAGGTGGATCTCTGTAGAGAGAGTTCTAGGTTAGCCAGGGTTACATAATGAAATCTTGTCTCAAACAAAATCAACAAGCAAACAAAAATTACAAGAGTACATAGTATTCATGAAGATAACTTTTGAAAAATTTCACTTCTTTTTCCAAAAACAAAAGACAAGAAAAACAAAAACAAAACAACCAAACCAAAAAAAAAAAAAAAAAAAAAAAAAAGAAAAGAAAAAAAAAAAGAAAAAAAAAGATTAACTTTCCTTTCCCTTCCTATGGTCATGTTGATGTCAGTGACAAAAGAACTAAAGCCATCTTACTTTGCTGTCCTGTTAATGTACTGCAAAAAAAAAATTTAATTCTTTTTTTTTTCAATTTCTGTTACTAATTAACAATTCTTTAAAAAGCACCATGTACCACATTTGGCCACTGCTTTAGCAAGGTGGGAAAATTAACATTTTGTGTCAAAAGTGCAATGTTTCCCATATCACAGCACATGTAGAAAATAAAACATTTGTGTAATGCACTGATGTAACCTGGAGGGATTGTTTGCACCTGACCTCACAGGGTTAGAGGGCTCATACTCCATCACTTGGGTAGCCTGATTGGAGAGGGCTTACCTAAAATGCTATTACAAACTGTAGTTTCTCCAGACCCAGTGGTACATGCCTATAGGCTAAGCTACTAAATAGTTTAGTCAGAATGAATCACTTTACCCCAGGCTGGGCAACATATCAATACTTTTGTTTCAACAAAGAAACAAATAAGGCAAACAACCTCAAATTCACAAAATGATCTTTTTATCAGTAGAATGGGGACATTCTTCAATTGAGATTCCCTCTTCCCAGGTATGTCTAGGTTTGTGTCAAGCTGACAACTATTATGACAATAGTAAAGTACTACACGAATACTGTTTGTTAACTGTTTTTATTAGTGCAAATTCTATAATGGTATATGAACAGTTAAATCAGAGAGTACCTATTTACTTTGTAAGGGATATTTTTCTTTCTTTCTTTCTTTCTTTCTTTCTTTCTTTCTTTCTTTTCTTTTCTTTTCTTTTCTTTTCTTTTTTTTTTTTTTTTTTTTTTTGAGACAGGGTCTCTCTGTAGCTCTAGCTGGCCTGGAACTCACTATGTAGACCAGGCTGACATTAAACTCACAGAGATCCACCTGCTTCTGCCTCTTGAGTGCTGGGATTAAAGATGTGTGCTACCATGCCCAGTTATTTTTTTTTTAAGTTTTAAAATTGCATTTGTTTACTTATTTGTGTATGAGTGTGTGTATGGGGGGGAGTCAGAGGACAATTTTGTGGAGTCAGTTCTCTCCTTTCATCATGTGATCCCTGGGATTGAACCCAGGTTGTCAGATTTGGCAGTAAATACCTTTACCCGCTGAGCCATGTGGATATTTTTTGAACATATCCACAACAGGTACTGGAGAGATGGCTCAGTGGTTAAGAGCACTTACTGCTCTTGCAGAGGACCCAGGTTTGGTTCCCAGAACTCATGCGGAGAATAACAATCTTCGTAGCTCTAGCTCCATGGATCCAACACCCTCTTTCTGACCTCTGCTCCTCAGGCACTGTATGACACAGATGTACTTACACATATCCAGACAATTATACTCATACATATAAAATAAAAATAATATTTTTTTAAAAAGAAAATATCTACAATAGGCAGTTTCTTGTTAAAATTCCTCTTATGCTTATTTCAATTGTTTTTACATACTTGAATCACGAACATTTTGATACATCTAATGCACAAAGGAACCATGTATATTTAGTTATTTGAATAAATGAAATATTTCTATATGACTTTATTACAAATGTGTTTACAGAGTAAACTAGAGACCAGTCTCTGACATATCTGTGCACACATAATTTACAACCTTTACATTATTGTTTAATGCACTTTTTTGAGGGTGGGATGGGGTCTCAACATAGCCCAGGCTGGCCTCCAAGTTCTATGTGGTTTAAGGATGACTTTAACTTCTGATCTTCCTTTCCCCACCTCCAGTTCTGGGAGGTGCACCACTGTGCCTGTCTACGTGGTGCTAGGGGCTGAACCCAGGGCTTCCTGCATGCTTAGACAAGCACTCTACCAACCAAGCTACATCCCAACCCTCATGTACTTCTTTTTCCAGACTGAGATAAAAAGAAGCTTAACTTAGATCAATAAACATCTAGTCATGGCCTACATTATGTACCAGGTGAGGCTGGAGGTGATAAATGAGGTTTAGTCATTTCCTGTGCTAGTCCATTCTACTTGTTCTGTCCAATGTGGTCTTTGGTCACTTAAAAGTGTGGCTATTATGATTCAGACATTGAATCTTAAGCTTTATTTCATTTTCATTGATTCAAACAGCACATATGACCAGTGGTCATTGTATTGGACAGCACAGGTTGAGATCAAAGCCAATAACTGACTGGTATTACTAAAGATGAGTAGGGAAAGCACTTCTTTTCTGTTTTAAAGTAAAGGTGGCCTATTAGTTTTCTAGTTTATGAATGAGGATGGGGAAAGCACTGCAGCAGCTGGGAAAGCAAATAAAGGAAACAATTCTGCTTAAAATCTGTTCTATTTGATTAAAATGTTCCTTAACATATTCAGAATGTAAAGCTATTGCCCAGACAAGGGAGCCAAAAACAGCAAGAGTCAAAAAACTGAGATCAGGCCAAGTGTGGTAGCCCACATCTTTAATCCCAGCCCTGGGAGGCAGAGGCAGGTAGATCTCTGTGAGTTCAAGGCCAGCTGGGACTACAGGGAGACCCTGTCTCAAAAAGACAAAAAAAAAATCTTTTAGCTGGGCGTGGTGGCTTGGGAGCACTTGGGAGGCAGAGGCAGGCAGATCTCTGTGAGGTCAAGGCCAGCCTGGTCTACATAGTGAGTTCCAGGACAGTTGGGGCTACAGGGAGACCCTGTCTCAAAAAGACCAAAAAACAAAAAAACTGAGATCAGGGTGAGACATGGTGGTGCACGTCTTTAATCCCAGCACTTGGGAGGCAGAACAGATGAATCTGTGAGTTCAAGGCCAGCCTAGTTTAAATAGCAAGTTCAAAGTCAGCCTAGACTACATACTGAACTCATCTAAAAAAAAATTAAAATTACTGAGTTCTGAAAACCTTAGATGTTGTTGTTGCTGCTGCTACTGTTATTTGAGATGGGGTCCTGCTATGTCACCTAGCCTGGCCTTCTGCTCCTCATCCTCCTGCCTTTGCCTCATTCCCAAGTACCTGGATTCAAGTTTTCTGCCATCATTCCTAGCTATCAAATTATTTTTTAATCTCTAAAACACTACCAATTCACACGTCAGGGAGAAAAGTGAAGATAATTGAAATATCATTTCTAACATTAAGGGTAAGTGGCTATAACACGTAGAATCTGAATTTTTCCTGTCATCTGAAGAGTGTCCTGTTGAGACAGTGAAGGAGAGTGCCCCTCAGACCCCCTCTCTATCCTCTGAGAAAAAGCTGCCCTCCACCTGACTCTGGAAATCCCCCATTGTTTAAACCCTTTCCTGGTACATCTGTTTATGGTTTCTATGAGAATGGTCTGGAGCAGAAGAGGAAGGATGGTTTGCCCTAGGTAAGCTAGCCAATGGCTGTATAAGTTAAGGCTCTGGAAATCAGCCCTAGATTGTTCAAATCCTTTCCTGGTTATTCTGTGTATGGTTTCTATAGAAATACCCTGCTTTGTGGTTTTTATGCTTAAAAGCCCTGTGTTTTTACTGCTCGGCGTTGCAGTACAGCTCCCAAGACTGTCTGTGTCCCCAGCCGGTTGGCCTCAATAAAGCTCTTCTTTTTACTGAGACTCAGTGTCCGAGTGGTCAGTTCAGGGACTTTTTCGGACCCTGAATGTTTTGGGGGGCTCGTCTGGGATTCCCTGAAAACCCTCTGTCTGTTTTCCTGTCTTTTTCTGTCCTCCATTTGGTGCCTGGAGACTTCAGTTCTGATTCTTCCTGTGGTGAGTCTGTTTTGGTTTCTGTTCTGAGTGTCTGGACTTCTGGAGGCTCAAAGGAGAGAAACTGGATGCAGTATTGCTCTCCAAGCCAAAGGACAGGGGACGCCCCGACCCTCCATCTGATTGGTTGACTATCTGTGGCCTTTGAACATTTGGCATCAACCCTAGTGGCTCCTGCAGCGACCATTGAAGGCGCAGCAATTCCCCAACATGCAGCACTTTTTTTCTGTGTCATCCTGGTTTCAAGTCTTTGTTTCCTGTTTGTTTGGTTCTCATTGGTCTCTGTTCTGTATTAATCCTCTTCTTTTCCATTATTGGTCAGACTCCTTCACCTGAAGATACTCCCCTTAACCTAATTCTTTCTCATTTTAAAGATTCCCAGAAAGCAGCTGCAATCTCTGGAGACACTGTCTATTTGGGAAAATTCCAGACCCTCTGTTCTGGAAATCAGCCCTAGATTGTTCAAATCCTTTCCTGGTTATTCTGTGTATGGTTTCTATAGAAATACCCTGCTTTGTGGTTTTTGTGGTTTTTATGCTTAAAAGCCCTGTATTTTTACTGCTCAGGGTCACAGTACAGCTCCCAAGACTGTCTGTGTCCCCAGCCAGTCGGCCTCAATAAAGTGGTTCTTTTTAGTGAGACTCAGTGTCTGAGTGGTCAATTCAGGGAACTTTTTGGACCTTGAACAACAAAATCAATGTAGCAGAGGCTAGCCTTAAACTTAAAAAAATTATATTCAGCTTTATGTTTGAGTATTTTGCCTATGTACATAAGTGCACTGTGTGTGCGATGCCCAGAGGCCAGAAGAGAGCCTCAGATCCTCTGGAACTGTAGTTAAGGACAGGTGTTAGTTGTCATGTGGGTGATGAGAACCGAACCTGAGTCCTCTGGAGGAGTAGTAAGTGCTCTTAACCACTCTAAGCTGTCTCTCTAGGCCCTGGTCTTATATTCTTGATTTTCGTGTTTCAGACTCTTGAGTGCTGGGGTTACAGGTACCACCATGTCCAGCTATGGAATATTTTTTTTTCTGTGTGGTGTTGGAGATTGAACTCAGGACTCCTCACAATGTAGGTAAGCATTCTATCATTGAGTTACATCTTCAGCTTTATCAGAATTTTTAAAAATGTGTATGTGTGTGTGCCTACTTGTCTGTATGTGCAACAGGTGCTTACAGTGACTTCAGAAGCCAGAAGAGGGTGTTGGATCCACTTGAACTGAAGAACTAAAGTTACAAGCATTTGTGAGCTGCCTGATGTGGATGCTTGGAATTGAACACAGGTCCTTTACAAGAGCAGCAAGCGCTCTTAACTGTTGAGCTGTCTCTCCAGCTCCACAGCCTCAGCTGGCCTGGAAATTGCTATGTATACCAGGCTGCCCTTGATGTCACAGAGATCTGCCTGCCTCTGCCTCCTGAGTGCTGGGATCAAAGGCATGTGCCATGACCCCTGACTTTCAGAATAAAAAAAAAAATTATTTTTGTTTTATGTGTATGTGTGTATTGCCTGTGTGTAGGTAAGAGCACCCGTGTCATGCGATGCCTGCGGAAGACAGAAGAGGCTGTTGGATCCCATGGAACTGGAGTTACAGACAGTTGTTAGCTGCCATGTGGGTGCTGGGATTCAAACCCAGGTCTTCTGAAAGAACGGTCAGTGTTCTTAATCCTGAGCCATCTCTCCAGCCTTCTAGAATTTTTTTTTTTAAGTCCAAACACAGTGGAAGCTGGGGCCCATAACAGATGTGCAGGGGAGCTCTGGAAAGCACATGCCACTGTGGTTACATTTGCCTACACTTGGCAGCTAGTAATGTTTCAGGCACTTCCTGTAGGGTGCATTCTTCTGGAACAGTGGCTTTTTACCACAACTAACCAAAGATGGGTTGAGAGAAAGGGGCAACAGATTTACAGCACTCTCTCTAGGTGATTTCTGTCAAACTACGAAAGTTATATCAGAAATAGCATGTACTGGATTTAACAAAATTTCATAGAATTAAGTGACTTCTTTCCTACTAGGTAGATGTTATACATGTGGTCTTGACCTAACATATCTCTATAGCTTGAATCTTCTGAACATGAGACACACATAAAGCGAAGGCTAATTTGGCTTTTATAGGAGTTCAGGCACAAAATGTTTAAGTATTGTACAGCAATGAAAGAGCAACAGTATTGAAAACTGAGTTTGGCTATGAAGAACTTATAATCTATATCCCTAGTTCAAATGATGTGCCCATCAGAAAACAGTGATAGTTTTTATACAATGTGGGCCTTTTTTAGAAAATAGAAATTAATTTTAAAAATTATTACTAGTGTATTTTAGCTTTAATTTCCTATGGAAGTGAATTGCATTTCCCTACACATACAAATGAAAATGGTGAAGACTCTAAGCTAGTTATCACTTTTTGTTGGTAGAAATTAAGGAATGAATTAGTATCATGATTTGTGACTATAAATTAGGTCTGCATGTCCATTGAAATAACAAACTAATTAAATCATTTTTCTTTTTTAAAAAATTTATTATGTATATTAGTGTATTGTCTGCATGTGTGTAAATGCACCCATTTCGTCAGTCAGTGTGTCAGATCCCCAGGAACTGGAGTTACAGGCTGGTTGTCAGACACCATGTGGGTGCTGGAAACAGAACCTGGGTCCTCTCCAAAGCAGCCAGTGTTCTTAATCACTGAGCCATCTCTCCAGCCCCCATTTTTCTTTTCATTTTAGTTTTGTGTATTTGTGTGTGCACACATATGTGTATGGGTGCCTACAAAGACCAGAAGGTGGCATTGGATCTTCTGGAGTTTAAGTTACAGGCAATCGTGATCAAACCGATGTGGGTGCTGAGAATTGAACTCTGGTTCTCTGGAAGAGCAGCAAGTACTTTTACCATGGAGCTATGCCTCCAGCCCTTAAATCATTTTTCCTGATGAAAAGGCTCTAGAGTCAGACTGCTTCCAGTCCTAGAGACCCAGCTAGCTTCCTAACTGTACCTTTAGAGCAGGTTTCCTAACTTTCCCTAAATTGTTTAATTGTATAATGGACAGAGTAATAATAATGCCTCTGGTAGAGAGCTCACATCAGAATTATCAAGATGACCCTTTCAGTAGTTAGCACACTGAGTGGCATATAAGTGGTGGTTATTTTTTTAAAATATTTATTATTTTTATTTTATGTGTATTGAGTGTATTGCCTGCATGTATGTGAGTGCACCCATGTCGTGCAATGCCACGGAGGTCAGAAGAGGGCTTCAGATTCCCCAGAAACTGGAGTTAAGGACGGTTTGTAGCCGCCTGGGAATCGAACCCAGGTCCTTTGCAAGAGCAGTCAGGGCTCTTAACCGCTGAGCCGTCTCTCCAGCCCCAAGTGGTGGTTATTGTTATTGTATGCGAATTATTAGATGTAGGTGCCTGTATCTCTCAGGTATGTGCTTTATCAACCTGTGAGATTTGAGAAGCAGAGACCAAATTCAGACAGTGATACACATCTGTAATCCTAGCACTTGGGAGGCTAAGGCATGAGGATCCCATGTTTGAGGCCAGCCTGGGCTACACAGTAAGACCTGTCATAAAATAAAAACAAGTGAGAAGGTAGAAACCAGCTCATAGCTTTCTAGTAGTACCCCCATCACCTTGCAAGTCCTATATAACATTAATATAGGTCTACAATGAGATTTAAAATCATAAGCAAAATCTGGGACTAGATTAGGAAGAACCTTACTATCAGTTTCTCCAGGCCTGTCTCCCAATCTAATAATTGTTCCTTTATCCCCAGTGAGATATAGCAGTGGAAATTCTTAGTAGCTAACTACCCTCTGCAAGAACTGCTGATCCAACTGGGGGCTTGGAAAGTTGGCCAGAGGTCTGAGGCTATAGTGCATAAAAAATTCCAGGTGATCATGGCCGTTAGGAAGTTGTTGCTGATTTTCTTTGGCATTTCTGCCTACTGAGCACTGTGTGATTTATCTCATGTAATTTAAATCATGTAGCATATAATTTAGGATCTTCCTTCTTTGACTCTGTTCAAGATATGAGCAAGCTAGCATTTTTCTTATCAAAGAACCTACTATTGCTCTCTGAACTACTTATCCAGAACAAGCTGAAATAGTACCCATGCATCAAACAACTGTCTGGTGCCCTATAAAAATGCTTCGTAAGTTTTACCTTTTCAGTTTTTTTTTTTTTTTTTTTTTTTTTTTTTTGTTTTTTTGGTCTTTTTGAGACAGGGTCTCCTTGTAGCCCCAGCTGACCTGGAACTCAGTATGTAGACCAGGCTGGTCTCGAACTCACAAAGAACCACCTGCCTCTGCCTCCCAAGTGCTGGGATTAAAGGCACGCGCCACCACTCCTGGCTTAGTATTTTTTAACTCAACAGTTTGGTTTGGATGATTAAGAAAAAAGAATAAAATTTAATCTTGGTACATGTCAATTCCTATCTATGTATGATTAAAGTAAACTGCAGTGGGCAAATCTCCTTTCCCTACTGATTAGTGGGAGAATTGTATTTTAACTTGAACAATAGCTCATAGGTTGAAATTCAGAGCTTTGAAAAATGAAACTATTTTTGTTATTACAAGAAGTATTTGGAAATTTTGTATAAGGTCTAATAAATCTATAATTGAGAATCTATAATTTATGTAATTCACCTTGTATATGAAAATACAGATAAAAAGAGGTAGATATGGTGGCACAGGCAAAGTCAGGAGGAGCATGAATTTGAGGTTTTCCTGGTCTATTTAAACAGCCAGACTGTCTCCAAAACAGATAAAACAGTATATTATTTTTTTTATCTTAAAGAAAAAAAATTAAGCTCCCAATTCTATGTTTCTGCCTTTATTTTTTGTTGATTTTGAAACAGGGTCTCACAGTGTAATCCTGGCTGGCCTTGAACACCTGCTGCTCTACTTCCCAAGTACTGGAATTAAAGGTGTGCACCACCACACCTGGCTTTTTTGTGGGGATAGGGTGCTGCTAGGCATCGTTGAATCCAAGGGCCTGACATGTTACTAAGGAGCTACATCCCCAGTCCTCAGTTGTTTTTTGTTTGAGTAAAGATATGTTGGGAACTTCCCACATCATCCCAAGGAATTTTCCTAGATAAACTAGTCACAATTCACTCATCCTTCTCTCCTGGTCTTTGATGCTGAAAACTATAAAACAAAGAATGCTAAAGATAACCTACATCTTTTAGACTTGTTTTTTTATTTTTTTACCCCCTTGCTACCTTTTAACTTTCTGGCTGAGCAAGCTTCGCATTCTTTTAATATATATTTTTATTTTATGTGTATGAGTGTACTGCCTGCAGGTATGAGTGCACCCGTGTCGTGCAATGCCCCGGAAATCAGAAGGGGGTGTTGGATTCTCCTGGAACTCGAGTTAAGGACGGTTCATAGCCGCCATGTGGGTACTGGGACTCGGATCTAGGTCCTCTGCAAGAACAGTCAATGCTCTTAACCACTGAGCCATCTCCCCAGCCCCAAGCTTTGTATTCTAAACATGGTAGGGGGCATCTGAATCAAACAGAATGTTCAATGTTTCTTTTATTGCTATTTCTTGCTTTTGCTGAGACGTTTCCTCATCTGTGTCCAGCTGGGCAGCTCCCTCTTTGACGTGTCTTTGGTACACTTGGTTTTTCAAATTGTCAGTATGGTCCATGTACATCAGCAACTTCACACACACAACTGTATGATTTGTAAAAACGCTTGAAATTGGGCTTCTAAAATGACAGGCGATGCAGAGTATAAAGGAGAAAACAGTGCATGTTAAAGCACTATGTAAGCAAAAAATAAACAGCTTTGGAGGGGAGGAGGAATGACTTTGGAAAGAACCAGGCTAGAAGAGGAAACAATGTTCATTTAGGATAAGAAGGGCCATATCTAGGACCGAAGGACCAGGACCTCTAAGGGCACAAGAGCCTCTAAGGCTTTTAAAGTAACAAGGCACTTAGGTTGCTTTAGATTTGTATGTCCATTGTAAGAAATATTGTGCCTCTGTTTACCAAGGGCCACTTTCAGCTTATCAGTCACCTAAATCATGCGCTGGAACTGGATTTACAAATATGACAAGAGCACAGTTCCTGACTTTAAGTACTCCTAGTTTTTATTTTTAATTTTATTATTTTCATGTGTATACGGGTATTGCCTGCGTGTAGGGTAAGTGCGCCCGTGTCGTGTAATGCCTACGGAGGACAGAAGACGCTGTCGGATCTCCTGGAACTGGAGTTAAGGTTGTTAGCGGCCATGTGGGTTCTGGGATTCAAACCCAGGTCTTCTGCAAGAACAGTGTTCTTAATCGCTCAGCCATCTCTCCAGCCCCAGTACTCCTAGTTTTAAAAAGAGAACATCTTGCGCTAGGCACACAAGGTCTCGTTGCAAATAGAAGCCACTAAAACCTTACAAGAGTACGGGAGGGCCTCAAAGAGGAACTGAGTTGGGGGCCTGGCACAAACAATTCTGATAGGGTTTCCGTAACTTTGGAAAATAAAGTGAAATAGATCACCCACAAGAGCAAGAATTGGGACCAGGGAGAGGTTTTACATGAAAACGTGACTAGACATGTAGGCAGTAAAGAAGGGTCTGGGTTACAGATAAATTATTAAACCCAGGTGTGCAGGGAGTGTCTCCTACACTCGCACCTCGCCAACCTCAATGCTGACAGCTGTTCTCCACTAGTGGCCTAGAGTCACACTTTGTGTTCCCCTTGGGTCACACTTTGCACAAAACACCGGGAAGGGCTCGTTTCCCGGCTCTCAAGCCTCTTCTCCCATCCTTACAGTTCTAGGGCTGAGTGGAGCAGGTCTGCGGGATTCTGGAGGTTTCTAAAAGAAGAAAAGCATTTAAATTAGCGGGAGGGCGGTTAACACCCACAACCCCGACCCCAACGTCCGGTCCGCCCAGATTCACAGAGCTAGGGCACAAGAGCGCCAACCGGCGCAGGATCGCAACCGTTGCATGGCCGCGCGCAGCGGGCGTTAGGCTGCCAGGACTAGGCGGCGGGTTAAGGGAGCGAGGCCAGGCCCGGCTCAGGCTGGATTTTGACGAACAGCTCTCCCAGCTAATGAGAGGTCCGCTCGACTTTTTTTCTACCAATAGGAAGCGGGACCTTGGCTGAGGGGCGGGGGCGCCATCCCGCGAGCTGCGGCTGGATTCGCGCCCGCCAGGCGGCAGGCTAGGCGGGGCGGAGGCTCGGCCTGGGCGGCGGGGAGCGGATTAAGGAGGAGGGAAGACCGGAAGCCACGGCCGCGGCCTCATCCTTCCATTCGCGTCGCCCCCGGGGCTGGAGCCGAAACGCTGGAGGACGGAGAGGCTGTCGGCCGGCAGGGCGAGAAAGGGAAGCGTCCCCTCAGCCCACGCTCTCTCCTCAGCCACCTGGAGCGCGCCGACGCGGACGCCCAGGCCCCGCAGACCTGCGCTGACCAGGCGCAGCCGGCGGCGGGGGCCGAGCGGCGACATCTGAGGCCCGTATCCCAAGCCACCTCAAGCGCCGCCATGTCCTCCACCTCCTCCTCTCCTAAGGAGGAGACGTACGAGGAGGACCGCGAGTTCGAGAGCCAGGCCAAGCGCCTCAAGACCGAGGAGGGAGAGATCGTCTACTCGGCAGAGGAGAGCGAGAACCGCCAGGAAGCGATGCCCCAAGCCGGGAGCGACAGCGACGGTGGCGGCGGCGACGGCGAAGAAGGCGGCGAAGGCGACGGCGGAGAAGGGGGCAGCGGCGGCGGCGAGGAAGGCGACGGCGGGGAGGGCGAGGGCGAGGAGGGTGACGGCGAGGAAGGCGAAGGCCAGGAGGGCGACGGCGAAGAGGGCGACGGCGAGGAGGGCGACGGCGAGGAAGGCGACGGCGAGGAGGACGACGGCGAGGAAGGCGGTAGCGGCGGCGCTCGGAGCGGCCCGCAGCCAACGGTAACAAAGCGGCCGCGTCCTGCAGCATCCGGGGCTCTGGCCCGGCTCCCGCCCGCCGCCGTGCCTTTTCCGCTGCGCGGATGCGGCCGGGAAGCCTCGGGCTCGTGTCTCTGGGCTTCAGATTTCCAGGCTTAGGCCTCGCGGGCCTGAATTTAGGGAGGGTCGTGGGTCGGGGGCGGGCGGGGGCGTTTCCGCCCGGGTTGGCCGCGGCGCGCGCCCTCGGCGAGCAGCTCTTTGTTAGGTGAACTTGGCGTGGAGCCTGTGGTGCGACCCCAGCTCCTTTCCGCTGGTCCTGGCAGCATCCCCGCCGCTGGGCACCATCCTAGGCAGGCTCTCCGCGCCTTATCCCCTGCAGAGCCGGGACTGAAGGATGAATAGATGCCCCAACGTTCCCATGCCTTAGTTCCCGGGACCACTGTCTTAACTTCGTTTCTTTTTTCTTTTCTTTTTTTTTTTTTTTTTGAGATAAAGTCTCACTATGTAGCCCCAGGTGGCCTGGAACTCCTTACGTAGAACAGGCTGGCCTCCTCCAGTGCTGGGATTAGAGGCGTGCGGTACCATACACTGCAACTTTATTTTCGTTTTTTTTGAGATAGGGTCTCACTGTAACCCTGGCTGGTCTGGAGCTCCCTATGTAGAACAGGCTGGCCTTATGGCCTTGATCTTACAGAGATCCGCCTGCATCTGCCTCCAGAGCACTGGGATTAAAGGCGTATGCCACACAAACGGCAACATTAAAAAAAATAAAAAGAAATTTTGCAGGCATAGAGTGCATGCTGGGCTACCATTGTGACGGTGGCTCGTTGCCACCTCTTCTGTTATAAAAATTGGTTGGCAGGTACACCCTACTTTCAAGTAAAACATCTTACAATTATCTGAATTCTTCATTGGTAGATTACTCCAAATTGGTCCCCAGGGTAGGAGGAACTGAATTTAGATTCACATTCCTTGAATCTGCATTTATCAGAAGTGTTAGATGGAGGCGGGAGGAATGTGAAAAGCACTACCTACTGCAAGCGTTCAGCTTCATTTCCTTGGAGAGTTTGAAGAAACAAAGCGATCTAAATGGTTTTGCCCTTTCTTGGTGCACTTAAACTGGAGACTTAGATATGCTTTAAACATTTAATATTTTGAATTGTGATTAATTCAGCAAACCGAGGTTTCCGAAGTTGTACAGATGTATTATTATTATTATTATTATTATTTTGGTCTTCTTGAGACAGGGCCTCCCTGTAACCTCAGCTGGCCTGGAACTCACTATGTAGACCAGGCTGGACTTGAACTCAGAGATCGACCTGCTTCTGCCTCCCCAGTCCTGGGATTAAAGGCCTGTGCCATCACGCCTCGGCAGTTTTAATTATTTTTTAATTACATGTGTATGTGCAAGTACCTTGAAGGCCTGAGGCTCGGATCCCCTAAAGGTGGAATTAAAGGCAGTTTTGAGCCACCCTCCCTGGGATGCTGGGAATGGAACTCTTTAAGAGCAGTACTCTGGGCTCTTAACTGCTGAGCCGTCTCTTTGGCCTCCGTTTGAATTAAAATTTTTTTGAGTTACAACTATTTGTGTGCACATGGGCCGGTCTGGAGGTTAGAAGATAACTTGGGGGTTGGGTCTGGCCTTCCACAGACTGTCTTTGGAGATTGAATTTGAGGTGGTCTCTGGAGAGTGAACTTAGGTTTAGAAGGAAGTGCCTTTACTTGCTGAGGCATCTGGCTGGCTCACTTTGATTTTGTTGTTTTGTTTGTTTATTTACTTATTTTGAGACGGGATCTCACTATGTAGACCTGACTGGCCTGGAACGCAATAGGTCGATCAGGGTGGCCTCTATTCCTGAGTGGTGGGATCAAAGGTGTGCACCACTGCACTTGGCTCCACTTTGAATTTTAATGTAAAAAATTCTGATCAGTAGGCTTCAATGTTTTCACATATGGAAATGTGATGTGTAAAGTGTGTGTTTTGGAAAGATGCTAAAAAATTAGTTGGTTACAAATTTCAAAAATAGGAGCATTTTTGAATGTAGAAAGGAAACAATGATATCAATGAATTATACGAAACAGTAGAAATGGCACTAGGCAAGGGCTTGAGGCAGGTCAGGTGTATAGCCCTTAGCATATAATTTATGTGACCTTGAGAAAGGTAACTGCTGCTCTTGAGTTGAACTGTATAGTCCTTTCCTTACTTGAAGTGGTAGTTAACTAATACAGCTTTTAATGACCAGGGTAGACTGAGTTAAAAATTCAAGTTTCTGTTTATCTTACTGCTGTTTGATTTTAGGAAATAGTGAGGTGCTTTTATTTAACCCTAGAGCTAAGGCTCTAGCTGTCAGTGGTGGTGTACTTACGTGCAAGATTGTTTTTGAGTACCAGCACCCCCCATAAATTAATTTGTAAATGTAACACTACAACTTATAATGATCTTATGATGGGAAGTTTAACAAAGACTTATTTTTCCTTTTTGAAATGTGATTTCTTTTTCTCCCTATAATTTTCAGTACTATTTTGAAATCATTGCAACTGTGGAAACGTGTACATAATAAAATTCTGTTAAGATAGACACTCCCTAAATAGAAGCTTACTGTCTAGGGCTTTATCATGTCAAAATATGGTTATTCATTTAACTGAAGAGTTTGGTCCAACCTCAGTGGTTCTCAGCCTATAGAAAAAATGCATTTGTGGTCAAACTGTTAGAGTAAATGCAGATTTAGGTGCAGTGAAGTGCGATTCAACTGTAGTTGGAAATTTGTGAGAAAAAAAAAGGAAGACTTAAAGGATTTACATTGCTGGACTTTTCATGATTTTCTGTGTGATTTGATAAGTTTAAAGGGGAAAGTAAGAAAAAAACATCTAAAGTGGGAATTGATCATTGTGAATGGTCTTGATGTTTGAAGGTAAAAAGAGGTAGGACATGGTATATGCCTAGGATCCCAGTACTTTGGAGGCAGAGGTGGGATTGCTGCAAGGCCAGCTTGAGCTATATAGTGAGTTCCAGGCCAGCCTAGGCTACATGATAAGACCATGGGGGGAGGAGGGAAGGGAGAAGGGAGAGATTGTTTGGATAGGAGAAATAAAACACCCTTCTGATGCTAGTACTTTTCATAGAATAAAAACTCCCAGAGTTTCAGATTCACAGAATTTCACTGTTGAACAAAGCTTCACTACGGAGGTTCATGTCAAGTATTATTTTATTCTTGTGGTGCAGATAGCTTGTTGCCCCCTCCTGCCTCCAGGGTGTCACTATTTAACCCTACTGGCCTTGAATTCTACATGTAGAATGCTGGCCTTGAAGAGGTCCACCTGCTTTTATCTCCTAAGTAAGTGCTGGGACTAAAGGCATGTGCCACCATACCAGGCATAAATAGCATTCTTAAATTTTGCAAGCATGACCTTTAAGGTTAGAATAGTTTTTGTAGCCTTTCAGTTTAAGAAAGGAACTAGATCTTCAAGTATCCTAATACTTGCCAAAACCAATTGAGGAATAAATTGGGATGGACTGCTAATTTAGTTTGGACATCGGGTTTTTCAAGTATTGTATTCTGTTAATGGGAAATGGGCGAATTGAAGATTGATAGCCTAGTATAGTCCCAGCTACTCAGGAGGTTAACTTGAGCCTAGGACAGTAAGACCAGGCTGGGCAATATGTTAAAACTATGTCTTAAGCCAGGTATGGTGGCACATACCTAGAATCCCAGCTGATCTGGAGACTTGGTTGATGACATAGGAAGTAGTTGATCTTGTGTCTTTTTAGGTTTTTACTTCTGCTTTCCTCAATGAAATAGTAAAGGGTTTAGTGAGGCTTTGTTTTGTTTGATGAGACAGTCTCATTATATATAGGCTAGGCTGGCCTTTAATTCTAATTTACAGAGATCACCTGCTTCTTTCTACCTCCCAAGTACTAGGATTAAAGGTGTGCACCACTATGCTTTTATTAGGCTTTGAGAGAATTTTACTGTATTTACTAAGCTCACCTTAAACTCCAGTGATGAGTGCTCTTGCCTTAGCTTTCCAAGTGCTGGGATATAGGCATAGGACACCATATCTAGCCAAAGCCTTGGATTCATATAGCTGGTGAATAAAGAAAGCACCCCTTCTCTCTAAATATTCATTTGTCCTCTTAAGGACATCTTTTGAGGGGGGTGCGGGGAGTAAGTGTGTGTAGAGGCCAGAGGTCGATACTGGGTGTCTTTCCCAATCCATTTTGTTTTTTGAGCTAGTCGCTCAGTAAACCTGGAACTCACTGATTGACCTAGATTGGCTGGCCACCAAGCTCTAGGGAACCTCCTGTCTCTACCTCCCTGCTGCTGAGATTACAGGCACATGCTACTGCACCCAGTTTTTATGTGGGTGCTGGGGATTGAACTCAGTTTCTCATGCTTGAATAAGCAAGCACTTTACTGGCTGGAAGCAATTTCCTTACCTATCAATCAATCATTTGTGATTTTCCTCCACCCTTCCCAACTCTGGACTCCATTTGAGGTTAAAGATTAATTGAAAATATCAGTGGAATAATATGGAATTGAGTTTATTTCATTTCATTTGTTTGCTTTGTTTTTTAAGACATCGTCTTTGTACCCTAGGGTGGCCAAAAACTCACTATCTGCCCAAGCTGGCTTTGAACTTATGACTTGGTCTCCTGAGTTGAAGCTAGTCTTCTAAAATTATGCAACTATAAGCTGGGTATGGTAGTGCACACCTTTAATCCCAGCACTTGGGAGGTAGAGTTGGGTGGATCTCTGTGAGTTCAAGGCCAGCCTGATCTACATAGTTTCAGGCCAGCTGGGGCTACAGGGAGACTCTGTCTCAAAAAGACCAAAATAAATTAATTAATTAAAATTATGTAATTATAGAAAGGCTGAAAAAAGTTGTTCAATTGTTGAGTGTGTGTTGTGCGTAGAGATGAAGGGAAAAAAGAAAGCTTTGACCTGGCCTACAAATAATTTAGTCCTTTCCTAAGAATCGGTGTTAAAGAGACTTATTTCTTTCAGAAGCTTCATTTTTACTGTATTGGGCTTCTCTTTAGTAGTGTCTGGTCCACAATCTATAGTAGTCAAAATTTGCATTTACGATTGGGATTAGTAGAATTTTTTTTTTTTAATGTGTACGAGTATATTGCCTGTATGTATGTGAAAGTACCCATGTCGTGCAGTGCTGCGGAGGCCAGAAAAGGGTTTCAGATTCCCCTGGAACTGGAGTTAAGGATGGTTCGTAGCTGCCATGTGGGTGCTGAGAATCAAACCTGGGTCCTCTGTAAGAGTAGTCAGTGAGTGCCCTTAACCTCTGAGCCATCTCTCCAGCCCCCTGAGCATTCATTATTGTTTGACCCAATTTACCTAAAGAATGGGTTGCAAATTTTTAAAAAGTATATATACATTGCAAGAATGCTTTCATTTGCTGAGCGTGCATCTGGAATATTGCTTCTAGGCTGATAAATACTAGATATAGTAGACCAGGAGAGAACCTAGATACCTAAACATTTGAGTTGGGAATGCTTATATACAGTGGAGAAAATGAAAGTATTAGTATGTATATAGTCTGGCCTTGAACTATGGTTCTGCCGAGTGCTGAGATTACAGGTGTTTGCCACCACATCTAGTTTAATATAGTGTATTGGTAGGGATAATCAATACCGATTTAGCCACCAGATTAGAAATCAGTAGCATCAGATGATGTTTGAAAGGAATTTGAGGGATGGGGATGTAGCTCAAGTGGCAGAGAACTTGCCTAGCTTTTGAGAGGCTGTGGGTTCTTCCCTAGCACAACTACATACATATATACATATTTATTTCAAGTTTATTACATTTATTGAACTGATCACATACAAACTACACATTAATGGGACACTTTGTTAATTTAAAACATGAACATATACAATGTTTACACCAGGTTACATTTCTCTCCTTCTTAAACATGCATCATATCTTTATGATAAAAATGTCCCAAAGGCTTTCCTACAGCTTTTAGAAATAGAAACACCCCACTTTGTAATAGCATACCAGTACTTCATACCCAGGACCCATTCAATCTCTTACTTATATTAAGAACCAATTTTAGGGCCTGTGAAATGGCTCATTGAGTAAAAGCACTTGCCCTGAAATTCAGCCTGACCTGAATTTGATCCCCAGGACCTATGGTGATAGGAAAACTGAATCCTGAATGTTATGTTCTGATCAACCTCTACACTCAGAACCATAGTCACACACATAATAATAAAGTTTGGGTGGGGGGAACCTCCCACAAAATCTAGTGTAGCATACTGGGATTTGCTTATAATCCCAGCTATTTAGGAAGCAAAGGGATATATATATAATTGTGTGAGTATGTACGCGTGGTTTTCTCCTGCCATGTGCGTTCAGGATGTTGAACTTGATCATTAGCCCTGAAGTGAAATGCTGTTCCCCATTGAGCCATCTTGCTGGCCTCAAGAACACTTTTTTTTTTTTTTTGGTCTTTTTGAGACAAGGTCTCCTTGTAGCCCCAGCTGTCCTGGAACTCCCTGTGTAGAACAGGCTGGCCTCGAATGCACAAAGATCCACCTGCCTCTGCCTCCCAGGTGCTGGGATTAAAGGTGTGCACCACCACACCTGGCTCAAGAACATTTTTAAAGGTCAGGTGTGCTGGTGCGTGCTTGAGGCAGAGGCAGGAGGATCTCTATGAGTTTGAGGCTAGCCTGGTCTACATTCCAGGCCAGCTGGGGCTACAGGGAGACCCTGTCTCAGAAAGACCGAAAAAAAAAAAAAAAAAAAAAATTTCAGACCAAACAAATGATGATTTGATTTTCAAATCCTTTTGCAATTTGATTTTGTACTGTTTATGTTTGCTTTATAATACAAAATTTTCTTTAAAAGATACAATTTAGACCTTTAAAGTTAATTGGAAATTGTTTTCTCTTTCCTAGGAGGGAGGTGGAAGTCATCATAAAGTTTCTGTTTCACCTGTGGTCCATGTTCGAGGACTCTGTGAATCTGTGGTGGAAGCAGATCTTGTGGAAGCACTGGAAAAATTTGGGACAATATGGTAAGGACAACGGGGACTTAATTGAAAATAATATAGTAGGGTAAGGCTTCCTTAATTGCTTCAAGTGTTGCTATTTAACATCGTATATATTGTTTTCCTGTGTATGTATTTCTATGGACCCCCCCCCCACACACACACATATTTTGAGACAGGGTCTTACTGTGTAGGGCAGGCTTGGAGCTGTCTCAGTCTGTTGCATGCTAGGATTATGTGCGTCTGTTGTCTTTGGAAACTTTTTTTTTTTTTTTTTTTTTTTTTTACTTTTTGAGATAGGGTCTCCCAGCTGGCCTGGAACTCTATGTAGACCAGGCTGGCCTCGCTCTGCCTCCCAAGTGCTGAGATTAAAGGCATGTGCCACTATGCCCAGCATCTTTGGAAACTTTTAAACTCTTTTAAACTTGTTAATTATGTTTTTATTATGTTCTGCTACTGGAAATTAAACTTGGGCTCTTGCATATACTGCACATCTAGGCAGGCCCTCTGCCACTGAGCCTTAAGGTTTTTTTTTTTTATATTCCTAGTGTATGATACATTGTATTTCTTTTGATTATTTTGATATATAATCACCTGCCATTCAGCAAGGTTATAGGTTAAAATTTTAAATGAAAACATAATTAGAAAAGTAAACCTACTGCCAAAAATAGACACTATTTTTTCTTCACAGCACAGATAATCTAAAATTGATTTTATGTTTTCCCTTCCTCCTTTCCCTCCTTCCCTCTGATCCTTCCTTCCTTTTTTTTTTTTTTTTTTTTTTGACATAGTATGTCATTATATAGCTTTGGTTGGCCTGGAACTTATTATGTAGGCCATAGACCAGGTTAGCTGAAACTTGCAGTGACCTTTTTTTAGTGTTGGGATTACAGGTGTGTGCAGTCATGCTTGGCTGATTTTTATCTTTATATGTGATATGTTTGGAGGGTGGTTATAGGCATCTAAGGCATAGACCGAGTTAAAATATATAAAAAGAGAAAAAGTGAATTTTCTAATACAATCTGGTTATTTCAGTTCTACAAAAGGTCTAATGCAGGGCCAGAGAGGTGACAGTTAGCACTGATTGCTCTTGCAGAGGATCCAGGTTTGGTTCCCAGGATCGACATGGTGGCTAACAACTGTCCTGATCTCCAGTTCCAGAGGACAAGTGTCTTCTTCTGACCTCCATGGGCATTTTATGCATGAGTGCATTTACATGCATACAAAACACACATAAAACAAAAATAAAAATTTTAAAAGTTGTGAGCATGATTGGCACATGCAGTCCTAGTGTTTGCTCCAAATTTGAGCCTGGTAGTGAGTCTACATAGTCAGCCAGAACTTCATAATGAGACCGTGTCTCAAAAAAACAAAAGGAGCTCTGTGGTTAAGAGCACTAGCTGCTCTTTCAGAGGACCCAGGTTTGATTACCAGCACCTACATGCTGGCTAACAACCATTTATTACTCTCATTCCAGGCGCTCTGGTGCTCTCTTCTGGCCTCCAAAGGCATTTCACAAGACAGGTGTATTTGCTTATACATACAGGCAAAACAGTCATACACATAAAATAAAAATAAATGTTTATAAAAGCACCACACAAAAAAGATTTTTTAAGAATTGTACACTTGGTGATTAAAGCAGATGCTGAAATACAGGTGACATTTATATTCTTGCCTTCTTGGGGGCTGAAGAGAAGGTTTAGTGGTTAAGAGCACTGTTCTTGGAGAAGACCTGGGTTTGAATCACAGCACCCATGTGGCGGCTAACAACCCACCTGTAACTCCAGTTCCAGGGGATCTGACGCCCTCTTCTCTCCTCCTTGGGCATTGCACGATGTGGTGCACATACACATATGCAGACATAACAGTCATAAGTAAAAAAAAAAACTCACCTTTGTCTTCATGTGAAGTCACTTTTCAGGGTAATCTTTTAGAAACTTTGAGTTTGCTTCTAGTTCATGTCTTATTTTGTCTAGAGAATAATAGGCCAGCAAATGACTTGTTTTTGTACCTTTATAATTTTTTCCGTGTTTCCAGAGCTGGGTTTCTGTTTTTTGTTGGTGGCGTTCTTTTGGAGGGAAGGGAAAGTCTCATTAGTCTTGGCTGGCCTGGAATTTTATGACTCCACTTTCTGCCTTCTGAGTGCTGGGATTGAAGGCATGCACCACTACACCTACCTTTCCAGAGGGTACTTTCAACAGATTTACTTGACAACACAGCTTATGTAATAAATTCTTCATTTGTGAGAAAGAATATTTTGTTTGTTTTGGTCTTTTTGAGAAAGGGTCTCTATAGTCCCAGCTGACTTGGAACTCACTATGCAGACCAGGCTGGCCTTGAACTCACACAGATCCACCTGCCTCTGCCTCCTCAGTGCTGGGATTATAAAGATGTGCGCCACTACGCCCAGCTAGAACTTTTATTCTTGAAATTCTTTTAAATCATAGATTTGATTCCAGGGTCTTTTTTTTTTTCTTTTTTTTTTTTTTTTTTAATGTGTACGCGTGTATTGCCTGCATGTAGGTAAGTGTACCCCTGTTGTGCAATGCCGGAGGGGTCAAAAGAGGCTGTCGGATCCCCTTGGACTGGAGTTAACGGACACTTGTTAGCTGCCATGTGGATGCTGGGATTTAAACCCAAGTCTTCTGCAAGAACAATCAAGAGACTGTCGGATCTTGTGGGACTGGAGTTATGGACACTTGTTAGCTGCCATGTAGATGCTGGGATTTGAACCCAGGTCTGCAAGAACAATCAGTGTTCTTAACAGCTGAGCCATCTCTCCAGCCCTCAGTTCCAGGGTCTTATACTTACAGTTACTATATCTTTAAATCCATGACCTTACTATTTCACTGTTTACCACTTTAATTTTGAATGATATGGGTAGGGATAGATAAACAGCCTCCTAGGTAAATCATATTGATTACCTGTTATGTGCTGGGCTCATTTATAAAGTATTTTGGAACAAGTTATTTATATGAACTTTAAGATAAATATATATATAT
>NW_008336857.1:362030-376125 GCF_000622305.1 Nannospalax galili
TCACTAGGAAAGTTTTAACAGTTAAGCAGTTTGTCTTAACTCATTTCTTTATTTCCTTTTTTTGGAAGCAGAGTCTCGTAGGCTGGAACTTGCAACCACTTAATGCCTTATGCTTCCGAAGTGCTAAGATATAGCTATATGCCATACTGTCTGCTAGTTTCTGCTACTTAGGGTTTTGCTTATCAACCTTTTGTGGAGTTTGGGGTTTTATAATCAGGTGTTTTCTAATAACTGCTTGGGAGTAACTGATGATGGATTGGACTTGAAGGTCTGAGATGGATAAACTTTCAGTCAATTAAGCCTGCTTTTACTTTACTTTTTACCTTTTTTTTTCTGCCTCCCAAGTGCTGGGATTAATTGAGAATAATGTTTTATATTTGAATGTTTCTTCTTTTTCAGCTATGTGATGATGATGCCATTTAAACGTCAGGCTTTAGTGGAATTTGAAAACATAGATAGTGCCAAAGAATGTGTGACGTTTGCTGCAGATGAACCTGTGTACATTGCTGGTCAACAGGCTTTCTTCAACTATTCTACAAGTAAAAGGATCACTAGGCCAGGAAATACTGATGATCCATCAGGGGGCAACAAAGTTCTCTTGCTGTCTATTCAGAATCCTCTTTATCCAATTACGGTGGTATGTATTTTTCAGTAGAACAAACTACCTCTATAACAGCTAACCTATGGTTTTCTTATCTGCCAATTAGATATTTTTTGGTAAGATTTATTTTTGAGTGTATGCTTATGTGTGGGTAGGTATGTGTGAATGTGTGGGGGACACAAGGAGCCCAGAAGAGGGTGTCAGATCCCCTGGGCTGGAGTTACAGGCAGTTGTGGGCTTCCAAATGAGGATAATGAGACCTGAACTTAAGTCTCTTTCAAAGGCATCAACCCCTCTTAACTGCTGAGCCATTCTTTAGCACCCAAGATAATTTTAAACTAATCTTAATTTTGACTGAATTTTAATGAACAAACTAAAAATCATGAGCATTGAAGTCCAAATGATCAGAAACACTGTTGTCATAATTAAATAGATACATCAAAAACTTTTATTATCACTAGTGTCAGTTCTTTTCCTGATAGGAGGAATTATAGACAGATTTGTTGGAAATGGTCAAAAAAATTGCTTTAACTCATGCCAGAATATGCATGAGAGCATTACCAGGTGATGACAGTATTTCCATAGTACAGGAAGGTGCACATACTAGGGATGGGGGAGGTGGCTCAGTTGTTAAAGTTGAGTAAGGGTGAGGACCTGAGTTCGGATCCCTCACATAAAAAGCTTGGCAAGGGACTGGAGAGATGACTCAGCAGAGAAGTGGCTGCTCTTGCAGAGGACCCAGGTTTGGTTCCCAGCACCCACATTGCAGCTAACAACTCTCTGTAACTCCAGTTCCAGGGGAATCTGATGCCATTTCCAGCCTCCGTGGGCATTGCATGTACAGGTGCACTTATATACATGGAGGCAAAACTCTGATACACATAAAATAAAAATAAATTTTAAAATTAAGAGAATGAAAACCTGGGCAAGGTATGCATGCATCTTTTAATCTAAGTCCTGCTGGTGAAGATAGGTAGATCCTTGGAGCTTCAGAATGAATGAGGGACCCTGTTTCAAAAAAATATGTTGGAGAGCACAATGTGTACTCGCACATACACAAATATGTAATGCACCATATATGCACACACACCAAATATGCACAAATCATAAGTTGTTTTGAGTTAGCTTGTTAAAAACCTGTCTTCAATTCACTGTCTGCTTCTTCACCCTTTAAAAATTTTAAAAATGTGCTGGATGTGGTGGCACATGCCTTTAATCCTAGCACTTGGGGAGGCAGAGGGAGCCAGGTCTCTGTGAGTTCAAGGCCAGTCTGTTCTACATGGTGAGTTCCAGGGCAGCTGGAGCTATGGGGAGACCCTGTCTCAAAAAGACCAAAAAAAAAAAAAAAAAGTGATTTTATGTGCCTTATTAGTGCCTGCATATATATGTGTTCCATGTGTGTGCATGTGCATTGCCCTTGGATGCCAGAAGAGGACATTGGATCCCTTTGAATTGGAGTTATAGATGATTGTTAGCGGCCACGTGGGTGCTAGGAACTGAACCTGGGTCCTCTGCAAGAGTATCCAGTGCTCTCAACCACTGAGCCGTCTACCCTGTGTTTAAAAGGACTGGCAATATAGATCAGTTATAGAGCACTTGTCTACCATTTGTAAGACCCTAGGTATAATCCCCAGTATGGCAAACAGCAAAAACTAACGAAAAAAGGTAGCATTAGTAGAATTTTAAAGGATTCATGTCCTTAACCAGTTAGATTTTTGCTTCTACGGTTACATGCTGTTTCTAGTGACAAAGATACTTGATTTTTGTACTGACTAGATTATAGGAAGGAAGCTTTAGTTAGTATAATTTCTACTCTGAGTATATGTTATGGAAACAAACAACTGAGCATGAAATACTCTTTGGCTTTATTCAAACATATATTTATTTTTGTAATGCTGATGTTGATAGCCAATAATGAGTATTTTAGAAAAAAGTATAACCAATCTAGATGGGTTCTGTGTCATGTAGCATGTAGCCCAGGCTGCTCTTGGAACTCACTGTGTAGCAAGACTGACCTTGAACTCTAGTCCTATCGCCACCTATTATAGGTTTAGGAGATAAAATAGTCAGCAGTGCTTCTCAGGCATTTCATTGGAGCTTCTTCAGTGTTGCTATTGGGTAGGTGAGGAAGTAATAAATATAATTAGAAAAATTCGTTTGGGAATTTAGCTCAGTGATAGAATGTCTGCAAGGCCTGGGGTTTGATCCTCCCCACTACAGATTTAAAGTAATAATAAAATGAGGGCTGGGGAGGTGACTCATTGTTCAAGAATACATCTTGCAGGGGACTCAGGTTTGGTTCCAAAGGGCAACCAACAGTCACCTGTAACTCCCAGCACTGGGGGAATCTGAGGCTCTCTTCTGGTCTCCACAGGCATAAACCCACACTCAGACACATATAATTTTTTTTTTAAGTTTAGTGATAGAATTGATGTCTTGAAGGTTTTAGTTTTTAGATGAAACAAAGTGGAGGATGGTTTTAGTGTTTTTCTAAATACAAAAGGTGAAAAAAAAAACTTTTTTTCCCTTCATAGGATGTTTTATATACAGTATGCAACCCTGTTGGAAAAGTACAACGTATTGTTATATTCAAGAGAAATGGGATACAAGCAATGGTCGAATATCCTTTATTTATAAGTTTGTTACTGTTATATATAAGTGCCTGTAATTTATATTGACCTTTTTTTTCTGCTTAAGCATTTCTAGACAAGTGATGCCTACATTTTCATCTCATAACATTCAACTTGACTTCAGTTTTATTCAGTTTTAAAAATGAAACTGCAGTACTCAGGAAATTTTGTTGTTTTGATACAGTAACTTTGTATGTACTATGTAATAGTCTGACACCTCACTTTGTACTATTATTTAAATTTTTTATTTTTATTTATGTATATGAATGTATTGCTTGCATGTATGTAAGTGCACCTGTGACTTGCCCTGACCATGAAGATTGAAGAGGGTGTCAGATCCCCTGGAACTGGAATTACACATGGTTGTTAGCTGTCATGTGGGTGATGGGAACTGAACCTGGTTCCTCTGCAAGAACAGTTAGTGGTCTTAACTGCTGAGCCATCTCCAGTCCCTCTCAGCTTATATTATTGATGGTGTATGTACATGTACCGTTTTGCAGTTTATCCCAAATGAGCGACTCTGACTCTTTATAAATAGTTTAGAAATAGCAAAACTTTTGTCAGTAGAATCTTAAGTATAGTTGAAGATAAACCCTAACCTATCTGTACAGGGTCATTCATAGGAAAAGATAGAGAAGAAGGTATATCAAACACTTCAGTGCTTGCTTTCTGGCAAAGTTGTTGTTTTTATTTTTGTTTTAAGTCAGAGTCTTAACTATATATACCCCTGGCTTGCTTGGAACTCATAGAGGTCCATCTGCTTCTGCTTTCCAAATGCTGGGTTTAAATTCGTGCACCCCCATGCCCCGCCTGCTGGCCTGGAACTCACTATGTAGACCATCCCAGGCTGGGCACAATCTCACAGCAAGCAATCTCTTTGCCTCTGCCTCCCAAGTGCTGGGATTAAAGGTGTGTGCCACTGTGACTGGCTCTGCTTTTTATTTTTAAGTTGTGGACTTCTTCAAAAACTAGTAAAGATAGTTAAATGATTATGAAACCATGCTGTCTCAGAAATATATAAAAATCAGTGTTTTTGCTGGGAGTGGTAGCATACACCTTTAATCCTAGGTCTCAGGAGGCAGAGGCAGGCCCTTGTTTACAAAGTTAGTTCCAGACAGTGAGGACTACCTAGAACTGAGACCTGTCTCAAGAAAAGAAAATTTCAAGCTGATGTGGCACACACTTTGGTAATCCTAGCACTTGGGAGGTAGAGGCAGGGTTAGGAGTTCAGGATCATTTTTGGCTTCAGAGAGTTTTAGGCTATCTTGGGCTGTATGAGACCCTATCTCAACAAAAAATTCATTTTCTTCCCCTCCCCTCCAAAGTTTTACTGTGTAGCTTGAGCTGGCCTCAAATTCTTGGCTATCTTCCAGCTTCAGTCTCATGAATACTGAGTTTAAAGGACTCTGCTGCTCCACCCAGTTCAGATTTTTTTAAAAATTATTTTGGTTGTTTTATAATGTTTTCCTTCCTCCTTTCATCCTCCTTTTTCTTTTTCTTTTTCTTTTTCTTTTTTTTTTTTTTTTTTAAACCATGGGGTTCTGCGTGCTAGGTTGATGCTCTACCGCTGAATTATTTCCTTGGCTCTACTGTTCTTAAAGAATTTCCTGTTTCATGGTTGTAGGTTGTCCTTTAGGGATAGCACTTACTCCATTCTCCAACTTATAAAATATTTCTAATGATTTGGAAAGATATGTTGTTTATGTTGTTTTGTTCACAAATAATTCTGCCAATATTTATTTTAGAAATTATTTGGGAAAAAATTTCCAGAAGCACAAGAGTTAGTTTTGATAATGTTTCAGTTCTGTTCTTTGGGAATGAATTATTGGGTACCTTATACCAAATTTCCTTAATAGAGCTTTATGTTTGAATCAGTCCTTTGTGCCCAGAAAGCTAAGGCAGCACTCAATGGAGCTGATATATATGCTGGATGTTGCACACTAAAAATTGAATATGCTAGGGTAAGTATTTCTTTCAGCTCTTTGCTGAAGAAATATTTATGCTTTGGCTACACAATTTAAACTTTCGTCATTTTTCACTTTTAACAGCCCACCCGTCTAAATGTTATTAGGAATGACAATGACAGTTGGGACTACACTAAACCTTATTTGGGAAGACGAGGTAGGTATTTTACTCACTTTAGAATGTATTTGCATCTGCTGACAAATTTTTTACACAGTTTAAACATTCTTTTTTTTTTTTCTGAGATGAACTAGTTAATGCAGATGAAAATCTTGGTGAATGTTTTTGTTGCAAAAGTCTATGTAATGCTGGAAATTAACCTTGGACATTAGTGCCCCCTACTGGTACGTACTGAGCTATTTATATTTAGTTCAACAAGGAGCCCTCACATACAGGCACGCCCGCAGTTCAAGGACTTGCATTTCTCCAAGCAGCTCTCTCTCTTTGGAGGAGAGGAAACTGATTCAGAATATTCCTTACAAACTGCAAACTTGCACACTGCTTCTCTATGGAAAGGACTTTTCCCCCAAGCTGGACGAGGCATTAAGAAGGATAGAGGACTCCGGCAGGCTGACTCTACACTTCATCATGCACAACATCGGCATCAGCAGAAAGCCCTCTGAAAAACTCAGACTTGCAATTCACCTTGACTGCATACTGCATGCACCATCACCCCAAGTTTTAAAGGACGACACTTAACAGTACTTCAGACTTGCATGGGATGAACACCATGATAGACTGTGCCCATTTATTCAAGTTGTATGTATACTGATCTGATTTCCCTTAAAGTTTCAGTTGTAGAATTTAAGACTTTCGATAACGGAAACTAGATGTTTTGCAATGTTGTAAAGCTTAATGCCCATTGGTGTAACTGTTTTCAGCTTAGATTCAAATTGTTAATTGACTTACAACAAGGGCCAGTTTATCTACAGGCCTTGGGAATTGATAATGCTCAACCAATTCACACAGCTATTAAAGATAACATGGATTAGAAAGGTGTGTATTTGGCTGGGGGTGCAACTCAGTGGTAGAGCATGTGCTTATTAGCATGCGCAAGCCCCTGTGTATGATCCCCAGCACACACAAAAAAGTGCACATTTGCTGCATTTATGTTTACTTTGTTTTTTGGTTTTGTTTTTTCCTAATTATGAACATTGACAAGAAATTCTAACAAAATGGAAAGGTACATTATATGTAAAAAATGTTTTTCTGTGTGGTTTGATTTTTGTAAAGTAGTTTATAAGTTGTCATTTTGTAACAATTGAAGGTTTTTCACTTATGTTAATTTGTGTAACCAAAAAATTTGACATTTCAAATATAGGTGAAAGTAACATGTCCTTCCAAGGTAGAATATATTTAAACTTGATAAATCTGAAAATTAAGAGCATTTCACTTGAGATGCATTTTCACCTATAGCCTATAAATGCTAAATTTCATGAGCATAGATTTGACTGATAAAATTGTTCAACTAACTGTGTGGCAATTCTGGAAAATACAAATTAAAATGTCAATCTTGTAAAAACAAGGGGGCTTCAGTATTGGCTACATCTCAACTACAATATTGGTGTTTGAACCACATGTTGGAAAACTCAAGATGAGTGTGTCTGTACAAGTTAAACTTTGAGCAGTGGGTACTCTATAATGCATGTATTTCAGCCAAAGGAAAAAGTAAAATACAATGTGATCTTTTGCATGTTCAAATATTTAGGACTCCTGGATGATTGGCTTCTTTAGCTCTCGATTTCCAGAAAATCACCTCATCTTATGCATGGAATTGTAAATATGTTTGTTTTTGTAAAATGCAGCTTTTGCTAGACCCCAAAATTTTCACTAATCAATGGAAGTTTGCTTGGCCTAGGCTTGATGCCATTGAATTCAGTACTGGAAAAACAAAGCCTTAGCACTCAAACAACAGGACAAGTGGTTGATGAGAAATGTCTTCACTTCTCTCAGCTTAGTTATTGAGTACTTTGTTTTTAGTTGAAATAATTTTGGTTGTGTTTTTCTTAATATATGTTAAAATAGTTACAGATTTTAATGGTGTTTATGTATTCTTTCTAACAAAGAGGTCTGAACTTTACATAAAACCAGCTTCATTTTTTTTCATGCAAGAGGTGTCTAAGGTAGATACTTAAATAGTAACATAATTAAAGGAAGTAAAAGAATGTTTATGCTTCAGGGGACAAATACTAATTTCTTATTGATATAAGTTTCTGGCCAGTCTAGTAGTTTATAGTTTGTTTCTGTAGTAATCTTTTTTCTGTGTTCAAGTTGTCAGATAATTAAAATTTTCTGTCTGCTCTGCTCAAATAATGACCTTCATATATAGCTGGGTGTGATGATATATGCCTCTAATCCCAGGGACGTAGAGGCAGAAGGAATCAGGAGTTTGAGGTCAGTCTGAGCTGTGTGAGTCCCTGCCTCAAAATAACAACCAAAACAATTTAAAAAAAAGACAAAAAGATTTTGATACACGTTTAAGCAGAGGAACATTGAGGAATTAACAAACTGGACTGAATGAAGAGGTTTGAGACTTAAACGTTGGGAGATGCTGAAAACTGTAAGAAAAAAATTATTTAGAGAAGCAGTGACTGGGGAAGTGAGGTTGCACTGTTTAAGTAGTTGAAAGAATGTTTCAAGTACGAAGTATAAGGTTCAAATGTGTTCGAATCTGAGTAAAGGACCAATCTATACTGCATAGACATTTTCTCACAGTTTATAGTATCTATAAATAATAAAGAAAAATAGTACCTTGTTGCTGATACTGGTTAAGCAGAGGCTAGGGATGATTAATAGAGTTTTCACATTGAATAAAAGTTGATCTAGATGACCCTCCTCAGTCCCTTTCAGTTTTATGATACCTTGGAATAAGTAATTAAAAGTAAACTCTAGACTGAAGTGAAAATATTTCTCATCTCCCATAAACCCTGTTTGTTTAGCTGATTAAGGGTATATGGAAAGCCTGTTCTGAATTTTCAAACCAGAATCTTCAGATACCTACACAAAAATCTTATTGGGTACTATAATTTGATCAGCAGACTTGTAAATGTGTCAAGTGATTATTTGAAATTTACCAACCAGCACTAAAAGTGCTATTAGAAATCTGGAAGTAATTTTTTTAATTTATGTCTTAGAGTTTGGGAAAGTGGCATGCCTTTTCTGAAAATGTAGCTAGAATACAAATTATCTTTTAGAGTATTGTAGTATTCTCATCCAATAATGTAGCCCCCTTGGTTAGCTTTATCTTGGCATATTTAAACTTTGAAGGTTGCTCATAGTTCTGCTTGATGTTATGGTCAGTAGAAAATGACCTGTTTATGATACAACATGAGCCAGTGGTGTGCAAATTTTCAGCTCTCAAGTCAGTAGGTGCTTGTAAATATGTGTATGTACATATAAAATACTCTGTGTTTACTGATTGTGAAACCATGTAATACAGGTTGTTGTTGGCTTATGCTGAAACTTCTTGAAAGAAGCCCACTTTGAAAATGTGTTGCTGTTGAAGCTAATAGTATGATTCAGGTACTGTCTTTCAAAAGTACTGTACTTAAGCTAATTTTAAAGACATGTATTGGTAAAAACTTCTGTACTGTGTCAAACTCTAGCATTGTGTACATTCACTTCCTGAAAAGTATCTAATCTTCCTTTAAATTTGAAAGTGTGATTGTATTTGGTATTTACCAGAAAGATATTTTCAAGTTAAGTGGAATTTGTTAGCTAGAATTACTATTTTTTTTTAACTTTTGGTGTTTGTATTTAAATTGGATTTGAATGGATGTTTAAAATTAACCAGGAGTCATATTTCTTTTATGAAATATAATGGATGGTTTGAATGGGTGTTTCCCATGTGAAAACTCTTATGTACTTAGATCAAAATTTTTAAAACTGTGTTTCTACTTTTGTGTCAGATAGAGGAAAGGGTCGCCAGAGACAAGCCATTTTGGGAGATCATCCTTCTTCGTTTAGACATGATGGCTATGGTAAGTTTGTGAAGGCAGAAGGAGGGTAGTATAGATGAACTACTCGAATTATTTCTGATGAAAAATGCCATTTTTCTTGCCTCTGTATTTTTCCTGCTCTCCTAATCTCCTAATGTGGTTTATATGAGATCAGTCCCTTAACAATGTGCTTCCAAGAACTTGTCTAAAATCCTTGTTTTCTAAAGATACTGATATATCAAAAAATCCCTGAGTTAAATTGAGAGCTATTAGTTGGGGATTGAATACTTTGAATTTGTTTGCATTTAATTCCCTATTTAAAATCTTTTTTTAAAAAATTTTATTTTTATGTGTATGAGTGTATTGCCTGCCTGTTCGTAAGTATATCCGTGTCATGTGCAAAGCCCACAGAGGCCAGAAGAGGGTGTTAGATCCCCTAGAACTGGAGTTATGGGTAGTTGTTAGCTGCAGTGTGGGTGCTGGGAATCGAACCTGGATCCTCAGCAAGAGCACCAGTGCTCTTAACCACTGAGCCATCTCTCCAGCCCCCTCCATCCCCCCTTTGTAAAATTTCTTACCTCTTACTGTTCGCTGTTTTGGTAATTTAAGATTATGAAACTCAAGAATAATCTCAGGGAAAAACCCATTTTTTTTGTTATATTTTTATTTTGTGAGTGTGTACACTTGGAGATGACAACTTGTGGGAGTCGGTTCTTTCCACCATGTGGGTTAGGGAGTTGAATCCTGGCAGCAGGCACCATTTCCCCACTGAACCACCTTGCTGACCCAGAAGTCTTACGAGTCGTTTTAATTAGTGTATAGTACTTGATAGTTTTTCTTAGTTTCAGAAACAAATCTTAAGTATTATTGTATGTGTAGTTCTGATCCTACAATAAAGAAGCACTTAGTGAGAGCATATTGTGCCTTGTGCAATGGAGAGTCACAGACATCAGTTTCTGGTGTATTTATGGAGTTAAATATATCAGTGGCAGTCATCTGAAAGCTAAAACCTGGTTAAATCTTTTACCAAAGGAGCTAGAAGGATCTGAAAGAATTAAAAAAGAACAAGGAACTTTACTGTAGTAGTATTGAAACTAATTATTTCCTTTCTACAGGTTTTAGGGATGGTGTTTCCTTTATCAAAATACATTTTGTTGAAAAGTTGGATAAACCAGAAATTATATGTTGCATAAGAACTGTTTACTGTAAAAAGGCCTACTCTGAAATTCTTTAGTATTTTCATATCTGAATTTATTGTGTATAAGAGTAAATTTTAAAATGTAAGCTTATATAAAGAGAAGTGGGCAGGCAGTTCTTTGTGACAGGTACTAAATAGGGATCACTGAAATAAGGAAGAGCGCTTTTAGGGAATGGTTGTCTAGCGGTTGTGTGAGTACCTCCATTTTCAGTTGTGTCCATTAAGATTCTGAACTAGGAGACCCCTCCTTCCCTTCTTTCCTTCCTTCCATCTTTTTGAGACAGGGTCTCCCTGTAGCCCCAGCTGGCCTGGAACTCGCTGTGTACACCAGACTGGCCTCGAACTCACAGATCTGTCTCCCTCTGCCCTCCAAGTACTGGGATTAAAGACATGCACCCATGCCTGGTGTAAATTTTTTCTACTGGAGATTGTGAATAACAGAAGAGATGGAGAAAAGTAAAATCAGGAAGTGAGAAAATCATGAACGTGCCCTAGTGATACCCAGACTTTCTACAAACTGTGCATGTCACAGCTGTATCCCTTCAGAGCAGCAGTTAAGCAAAATGGCTTTTTTGCATTTGGGGGCCATGTCATGGATGTTCCTATGTGATGCTCTAAAATAAAGAGGAAATAGGATAAATTAATTATGAGTCAAGGCCCATAGATTCAATTAGATAGATTTATTCATTGCTTTATTACAGTATTTTATATATGTAATATATATATTATATATACTAATTATCATGGGTCTTTATGATCTGGTAAATACTTTCATACTTGAACAGTGGTTAAAATGAATATACATTTAATTGTGAGCTTTAAACAAAGTTTGCACATTGGTTGTTAGCATCTTTGGGTATGGATCCTGGATCAAAGATTTTAAATTTTGAAAGATAGGAAATGCTTTCAAAATGTTAATGCCATTCATACAGCAGTTTTATTTTCCCATGTAAATGGATTTTTAAAGTTTTTTTTGATAGTCGCAGTTTTCATACAGTATAGTTTGGTATTTAGATTCCCCCCTATCTATACCTCCTTTTCCTGTCCCCATTCCAATTTAATGTACTCTGTTATGTATATGATAATATTTATGGCCATCTACTGGAACCTAGTTAATCTACCAGGAGTCCCATCCTTGAAAGAGACTGCCCTTCTCTGCAGCCATCAGTTGCTGAAAGTTCATTTTGCTGGGTTGGGGTTTCTTACCCACTTCCCCATGTTTGCTGGGATTTTGTCTGGCTTGAACTTGATGGAACTTGCATGCTGTCACCATTGCTTTCAGTTCATATGAGGAACTGACCAGCTGTCTGGAAAACTCCATTTCCTTATGGTCATCTACCACTTCTGGCTCTTACAATCTTTCCCCCCTCCCTCTTCCACAATGATCCCTGAGTCTTGGGAGGCAGAAGTTTGATATAGGTGTCCTATTCAGGGATAAGGGTTCTGCAATCTCTTGTTCTCCACACATTGGCCAGTTGTGGGTTTCTGTGTTAATCACTATCTACTACACATGGAAACTTCTCTGGTGAGACTTGAGAGATGCATTAAACTATGGGTATGACAATAAGTCATTAGGAGTCAGTTTAATACTATAACTATTTAGTAGGCTTACCCCTTTGTCCTGTGATCTGTCTAGCCTCAGGTTCCTAAGCCTAATATCAGTTTCAGGTATGGGCTCTCCATCCTATGAAGCCTTCGGATCTTAAATCCAATTAAAGAGTGGTTAGATACTCCATAATATTTGTGCCAATATTACACCAGTGGGCATATCTTGCCAGGCCAGTTGTAGCTCACAGGATTCACAACTGGGTAAGGTTGATAATTATTTTTTCCTTCCAGCCAGCACTATGAAAGCTAGGCAGTAGAGATGAGACTGTGAAATCCGCACCAGTAGTGTCTTTACTAATAGAGTCTTACCATCAAGTTCTGGTGGGTAACCAAGAGCAGGGGCAATGACCAGTAATAGATTTTTTAAAATACATGAAATGTTAATTTTTAAGCACCAAGACTTTTGCATCTACTATTTGGGACTGAAAGCTTAGAACATTCTTTTTTTCTTTTTGATCTCTTTGAGACAGGGTCTCTCTATAGGCTCCAGCTGGACTGGAACTCATTATATAGACCACGCTGTCCTTGAACTCACAGAGATCTGCCTGCCTCTGCCTCCCAAGTGCTGGGATTAAAGGCATGTGCTACCACGCCTGGCTTATTTCTTTTTTTCTTACCTTAATATAGGCAATAGTCTAAATAGTATAGATAATTGAGTCATGTCATAGTTAAAAACATTTATTCTCTTACACCAATTTTTTAAAAGTATTATTTTCATTTTATGAGTTTATTGCCTGCATGCATGTAAGTTCACTCGTGTTGTGCAGTGCCTGTGGAGGTCAGAAGAAGGCATTAGATTTCCCTGGAACTGGAGTTACAGATGGTTGTTAGCTGCCGTGTGGGTGCTGGGAATCGAACCCAGGTGTTCTGCAAGAGCAGTCACTGTTCTTGACTGCTGAGCCATCTCTCCAGTCCCTCTTGCATCAATTTTGACTGCTACCTAACTGGATCTCAGTGTTTAGGGATTTTAGCCAACTTGAGCACAGTGAAAATTTCTACTGTGTATCTAATGCAGGTCTTTTTACTTCCCATGGGGAAAAGATACTGATCTTTGTGAAGTGTCATTATTGTATAAGCAAATAGTAGTGTCAGGGAGGCAGTATAATATGAATATGTACTTTACAGTGTGGTGACCAATGTCCTTGGGTCCTACAGAAAAATGAAAGTTAGTGGTACTATATTCCCTTCTTGAGAAATGAGAAAAGTTGGGTTTGGGGTTTATTGTACCTCAGGCTTTTGTGTGTGTTCCGGGTTATGCTATAATCACTAAACTCAGGAGTATCCAAAATGCTTATTTTTAACTATAGGTCTTTAATGTCTTCTGTATCTACTTTTAATATCCCTGTTTCTCTGTACTTGTTCATTCTGTTATATACTCTAGTTTTATTTTTCTTGTTACTTGAAGAAAAAAACTTGAAGGAAATTTGTAGGTGCAAAAAACATAAGGGTTAGAACTACTCTGTTTATCAAGTTGATTCTGAAATGAAGATTCTTGGTTCGAGAGATACAGGTGTGTGTTTCTACAAGACTTTAATATATTATTTTCTTCTGGGTTCTTGATGTTGTTTCAGAGAGAGATAGAGAGTTGGCTCAGTGGGTAAAAGTGCTTGCTGCCAAGCCTGACCTGAGTTTTGATCCCTGGAATTCACATAATAGGAGGAGAGAACTGACTCCTGCAAGTTGTCCTCTGACCTTCACCCTTATCATGGGACACACATTAAAAATAAATGAAAATTTAATAAGTGGAGACTGGAGAACAATAGGGCATGTATGTATAGATTAGATACTAACCAACCCTAGGTTTTATTTTGTGAATGTGTATTATAGTAGAATATATTCAAGGGGACAGCTTTTTGTGGAATCGAAAATGTTATTTTTGCCTATGTATAAAGGTAGTTTCTTGAATTTTTTACTGTATATTACTCCAAATGACAGTGGGAACTTTAAAAAAAAGCTTGAGGTATAGTTTATATACAGTAGAATTACAGCATATACATATGGTAGGTTGTTTGGGTCTTTTTTTTTTTCCTGGTCTTTTTGAGACAGGGTCTCCCTGTAGCCCCAGGTGTCCTGGAACTCACTATGTAGACCAGGCTGGCCTTGAACTCACAGAGATCCGCCTGCCTCTGCCTCCCGAGTGCTGGGATTAAAGGTGTGT
>NW_008336857.1:376156-381776 GCF_000622305.1 Nannospalax galili
TTTTGTCTTTTAAGAAGAGTCTCATGTAGCCTAGAGTAGCCTCCAACTGTATTGTAGCTGAAGATGACCTTGAGCTCTTGCTGACCCTGCCTTTTCCAAGTACTGGGTTGTAGGTATGTGCCACCATGCCTAGCTGAATCATACTACCATTTATATATGGCCCCAAAGTTTTACAATGGCTCCCCTAACTCTATAGCCTAATTTTATATTCCTTACAAAATACAGGTTTATATCTATAGCTCAGTGGATAATGGATGTGGTTCATGTAAATATTGATTTGATTTCTTCCCTTTATTTGTTTTTAAATATTCATATGCTTTAGGGTTTTTGGATGTACATGAAACTAATATTAAGAGTTTACTTTTGGGGGCTGAGATTAACTCTTAGTGGTAGAGTGCTTGCCTAGAATACAAGGTCCTGGGTTCAATCTTCACTGTAAAAGAAAATTCAGTTTTTATGTGATGAAGTGCATCTACTAGTTTTTACAGATGTATGTAGGCAATATTTATTTACTTTGGTCATTTCTACAGGATCACATGGTCCATTATTGCCTTTACCAAGTCGGTACAGAATGGGCTCTCGAGATACACCTGAACTTGTTGCATATCCATTACCACAAGCTTCTTCCTCTTACATGCATGGAGGAAGTCCCTCTGGTTCAGTTGTAATGGTTAGTGGATTACATCAACTAAAAATGAATTGTTCAAGAGTCTTCAACCTATTCTGTTTGTATGGAAATATTGAAAAGGTGAGTTTGGTTTTATATTAGCTTATTTTGGAATATCTAGTAGTAATTCTGAAAAAAACTACAAATACTTCTATTGGGAACATCTAAATTCTTTCAGTAATGACTCATAAAGTTTAAAAAATATATTCTCTATGAACTTATTTTTGCTGATAGTGATCAGTATAGATTGTTAGTGATAAAATATTTTTAAAATAACCAGTACAAAGGAAGGTCCAAAGCAGTAGTTTAATCCTTTACTAGTGTATTAAAGGCATAAAGCCTGTATAGACAGTAGTTGTGTTAATGGTTATTTGACTTCTGATTTTTAACTTTATGGTGATATAAAAGTGTTGCATTTAATAAAAATCATGCTTTGAATTTAGAATTTGGCATACTAGAAATATGTGCATTATTCTTTCTATAATGTCAAAGTTCTCACCCAGTATTGTGATTACTCTGTAGTATACTATGTTGGGTAAGCTGTGAGGTTGGATAGATTGGGTATATTAAGTGAAGTTTTTACTTAATATTAAGTTTTTACTTTAATATTGTGCTTATTGTAAGTCAAGGAAAGTCTATAGTTATGATCACTTCAAAGAGATTTTAGTGTTTAACATGTTAATCCGTAGAATTTAAAAGAGCAGTTATATTCACGGAGTTAATGTGTCTCAGAGTTTTGCCTGCATTTCTTGAATTTTGGGAGGGCTTTTTATGCAGTTGCCTTCTAAATGTCATGATAGGAGTATCTTATGAGGAGCAATGATTTTATTTTAGCTCAGTCAGTATTTGGAACTGACCTACTTTGACAGAATGTTTCAATACTGTAATGCTGTTTTCTCCTATTGTAAATGGTTTTAATGTTCTTTCTGTGGTGATAAGAAAGTACATGCTTGTGAGTCACAAGGATGTGGGAGGAGGAGTATGTTTTGAACATTTGTTACTCTTAGTTCTCAGTTCATTAATCTTAAAGTCTGATAAATAGCTCTTAGGATTTTTCTTTTAAATATTTTATCATTTTTATTTTATGTGTATGGGTGTATGTATAACATGTATGTAAGTACACCTGTATCATGTAATGCCCATGGAAGTCAGAAGAGGGTGTTGGATTCCCCTGGAACTGGAATTAACAGACAGTTGTTAGCTACCATGTGGGTGGTGGGAACTGAACCTGAGTCTTCTACAAGAGCCAGTGTTCTTAACCGCTGAGCCATCCCTCCAGCCCCTTTTTTTCTTTTGAGGCAGGATCTCACTATGTTGCTGGCTGGCCTGGAACTCAAAAAGATCCACTTGCCTCTGCCTCCCAAGTACTGAGAGTGGCATGTGCCACCACACCCAGCACTCTTGAGATTCTTGAACAAGAGTTACTGCCATTATATCATATGAAAAAGAGGAAGAAAGACCGCTTAACATTTGGTCTAAGGGACCAACCTATGGGATAATTCTGCTCAAGTAATTGACAAAGAATACATGAGATAATGTGGCATTTACTATATGCTACATTACAGTTGTACTTGAATAAAAGCAGCCTCTTAGCATCCTATTTGTTTTGTTTATGCTAGGGTCTCCTTGGCCCCAGCTGGCTTGAAACTTGGCATGTAGGCCAGGCTTGTCTCAGTCTCCCAGAGATACACCTACCTCTGCCTCCCAATTGTTGGGATTAAAGGTGTCCACCACCCTGCCTGGCTCTTATCATCCATTTTAAGCCAAGAGTGGACCAGAACTGCTGAGAACCTGTTCCTTCAGAATTCTCTTAGAACTGTGTTCCCAGAGGAGGGCTTACTCTTCCTTCTTTTTGAAATAGTATATGCAGCATGAAATAGAGAGGTAAGAGTGGGTCCCTTATCAGAGAAGACTTTACTCTTTCTGATTCCTACGGACTTAGACCAGCACACCGACAAACATGTTATCAGTTTAATCCCATTCATTGTAACACAAATGGGATAATCTCTGCTAAATAGTATGCTGCAGTGCTTTCTTGAAATACCCAACATCCACACACATGTTCATACATGGGTTTGGGTCCACAACAAGGAAAGGTCATGAGAAATTGAAGTTCTAAATGGTTTTTTTTGTTTTAAATTTTATTTCTTTTTGGTCTTTTTTTGAGACAGGGTCTCCCTGTGGCTCCAGCTGGCCTGGAACTCACAGAGATCCGCTTGTCTCTGCTTGTTGAGTGCTGGGATTAAAGGCGTGTACCACTATGCCTGGCTGTGTGCTTTAGATTACTGTAGGTGCTCTAGGCTCCAGTGAGCCTGTGCATTTTAAAGAAGCTGAGAAAAGGTTATCTTTTTGGTTGCAAGGTTAAGTAAAAAGTCATTTGTGTAGAGCATGTCCATATTTTAATAAAAAGTCATTCCCACAGGATAGATTTTAGCAACACTGGGAAAGTAGAGCAGACTCTTTTCATATAGATAATTGTCTTAGACTCAGTATTTAGTTTAAATCTAGGAACTGCGTCATTTATTACATAGTACTTTTTTGCCTTTTTAAAAATATACTGTTTTATGTGTATGAGTATAGTGCCTGCATATATGTAAGTGCATCCATGTTGTACAATGCCTGTGGAGGTCAGAAGAGGGCATTGGATCCCCTTGAACTGGAGTTACAGATGGTTGTTAGCCACCATGTGGGTGCTGGGAACTGAACCCAGGTCTTCTGCAAGAGCAGCCAGTGCTCTTTACCGTTGAGCTATCTTTCCAGCTCCCTCTGCTTATGTTTTTTACATATGTCGGTGGGCAACTAGATTTAGGCAGTTAATCTACATCTTTAGTTAACAATTACCTCATGATTTGGAAACTTAAATCACTTTCTGGTTTATTATTTAACTATACTGTTTTCACTCTAAGTACCTATATTACTTTAAATGATAGATTATAATACATAAAACTCAACCATCATAATCCTTTAAGTTTAAAAATATACATCTAAGTGTTAACAAAAACAATGAGTCTTTCTGTAAGAAACAGTATATTTTAAAATGAAATGTAGATCTTTTTTAAAGGTTAAGAACTCATTCAATTTTATGTCCTACAGGACTTACGCTGAGTTCAATATTGTGTAACTATTAATTCAACTGTGAATCTAAAATTTTTATAGCCACTTTTGAAAGAGATGTATCTTTGCTCTGAAAATTGTTATTGAGTATGTTAAAGCTGTAATGAAATGCTTCTTCTAAAAAATAAAAAATAATTAAAAATTTTTTTAAAAACTTCAAAAGTTAAAAAAAGAATTAAATTTTTCCAATGTTTTGAGAGGCGATTTTCAAGTATAAACTGTATATTAAAACTTGAAGTGATAAAAATAAATTCCATGCTGAACTTTTGATTAAAATATGTTCTCAGTATTTTGAAGGTGATAGGTAGAAAAGTGTACCAAGGTGTGCAACCTAGTGTTCTTTAAGAACTTTTAAAAATGCTCTACAGTGTATTACATATCTCTGGGCCATGTTGTATTATTTGTTATATAGCATCTTGCTTATTGCCTTAACAACTCTTTATAGTTTATAATTACTGTTTAGTCTAAAATTTCTGATTTCTTTACAACAAAGGATCAAAAATTATCATAACATCTACAAAACCTAGCACAGTGCTTATCAAAACATGCTAGATACTGAAATGTTTGTTGAATGAATATTGATGAATATAGAATGAGTCCTAAATATCTCCATTTTGTAGGGAAAATTTGTAAATTAGAAGTGAATTACCTCTAATAAAAGAGCTTCAGACAGGCGTGGTGGTGCACGCCTTTAATCCCAGCACTCCAGAGGCAGGCTGATTTATGTGAATTCAAGAACAGCCTGGTCTACATAGTGAGTTCCAGGCCAGCTGTGGCTACAGGGAGACCCCGTCTCAAAAAGACCAAAAAAAAAAAAACAAAAAAAACAGAGCCTTGGCATAAGCCTGTGTTCATTTGCTATAGAATACAATTATGGTCTCCCCTTTCAACTTCATTGAATTTTGATAAGAGTTAAGGCTATCTCAAATGACAGAATGGGGTTAAGATTCTAAGAAGTGATCTTCTGAATTTAACTTTAAATAATACTAAGTAATTAAATGGTCACTTTGCGGGGGGGTTTTGTATTTACAGGTAAAATTTATGAAGACCATTCCTGGCACAGCACTCGTGGAAATGGGTGATGAATATGCTGTAGAAAGAGCTGTTACACACCTTAATAATGTCAAGTTATTTGGGAAAAGACTTAATGTTTGGTAATTACATATCTTGTTATAAATGATAAGAATATTTTTAAATTCCTCTTTAGAATATCTTGCAGTAACTGAGAACACATCTGAAGTAAGAAAAGCAGTATTCTGATTTTGTATGTTAGGGTTGTGTAATTGTTCTGCCTACCTATACCTAGTTTTTGGTTTTATAGTCATAAAACAAAAGTCTAACTTGAAAATATATTCAATGCATTTTTTTCTAATTAATTCTTAAAATATAAATGATTGATTATGCCAGATGTGGTGGTGTACCAGCTCTTGGGGGCAGAGGCCAGTAGGTCTCTTGAGTTCTAGGCCAGCCAGGGCTATGTAGTTGACACTCTGTCTTTAAAAAATAAAGGCATGGTGGCACACGCCTTTAGTCCCAACACTCAGGAGGCAGAGGCAGGCGGATCTTTTTGTGAGTTCGAGGCCAGCCTGGTCTACATAGTGAGTTCCAGGTGGTGGTGTACCAGCTCTTGGGGGCAGAGGCCAGTAGGTCTCTTGAGTTCTAGGCCAGCCAGGGCTATGTAGTTGACACTCTGTCTTTAAAAAATAAAGGCATGGTGGCACACGCCTTTAGTCCCAACACTCAGGAGGCAGAGGCAGGCGGATCTTTTTGTGAGTTCGAGGCCAGCCTGGTCTACATAGTGAGTTCCAGGACAGCTGGGGCTACAAGGAGACCCTGTCT
>NW_008336857.1:382723-388618 GCF_000622305.1 Nannospalax galili
AAGGCTAGAATCATGCTTACATTGTCCAAAGTTAAAAAAAAAAAAAAGGGGTAAATTTAAAAAACAAAAAAAAAAAAAAAAAAAAGAAGATTATAATGCAAACTGTATATAGTTGATGGAATCTGTACCAATTGATTCAGCCAACCACGGGTGATTATTTGGGAGAAAAAATTATATCTGAAGTATATAGACTTAATTTCTTAAACAATACAACTATATATGTAGCATTTATACTGTCTAGATATAAATATTCTAGAGGTGATTTACGTTATTCGGAAAATCATAAATTAGGCATGGTGGTACACATCTGTAATTCCAGCACTTGGGAAGTGGAAATTGGAGGATCAGCAATTGAAGGCCATTCTGGAATTTATGAGACCCTATTTCAAAAAATCCAAAAGAATAAATGATATAGAAGATTATGCGTAGGTTCTATTACGTACTATAGCATTTAATAGGAGATGAGCATCCTCGGGTTTTTTTCTTGCTGTGGGGGTGGGGGTCCTGGACCAATTACCATGGATACCAAGGGATGATTGTTCTGTGTTTAAGTAACTATACCATGACTTGTTGTTCATAAAAGCATTTTGTGACTACTGCTTTTTATTTGACAAGATGTGTTTTTTTTTCCTCCCAATCTTCAGTGTATCTAAACAACATTCAGTTGTTCCAAGTCAAATATTTGAGTTGGAGGATGGCACAAGTAGCTACAAAGATTTTGCAATGAGCAAAAATAATCGCTTTACAAGTGCTGGACAAGCATCTAAGAATATAATCCAACCACCCTCATGTGTCCTGCATTATTATAATGTTCCATTGTGTGTCACAGAAGAGACCTTTACAAAGGTAAGCACTGAAGAAAACTGTATAGAATGTTGTCATTCCTGTTTTAAGTTTATGTACTATTTCATAGTTTAGCCTCATTTTAAAATTTTTCTAAAAAATTTGTGGAGTTTGGTGTATTTTTTGTTTGGGGTTTTGTTATTTTGTTTTTGGAGACAGGGTCTCACTGTGTAGCCCTGGCTGGCCTAGAACTCTGTATAAACGAGGCTGGCCTGGAACTCACAGATTCACAACTGCCCTTGACTCCCTGGTGCTAGGATTAAAGGTACTTACTACCACATCTGGCATGTTGTTTTGGTTTTAAAGTGAGTTCGTTGGTATACATACATGTGGAAAACAGAGGTAGAAGATGCTGCATTGTCTTCCTCTATTCTTCACTTTTATTTATTGATTTTTTTTGTTTGTTTGTTTTTGGAGACAGGATTTCCTTGCCTCTGTCTCCTTAGTGCACCACCATACCTGGCTACCTTACTTTATATTCATTAACTTTGTTTTAAAAATATGAAACATTTCATGAATTTGTATGTCATCCTTGTGCATGGGCCATGCTAATCTCTGTATCATTCTAATTTTAGTATATGTATTACCCAAGGGAGCACTCCACCTTAGTTTTTGAGACAGGATCTCTCACTGATTCTAGAGCTCACCAGTTGACTAAACTGGCTGACCCAGAGGCTTTTAGGATCTTCCTATCTGCCTCTCAGCACTGGGATTATAGGCAGACACTGCTATGGCTCCTCATGTTTGTACATGTACTTTATTCCTGAGACAGGGTTTCTCTTTGTGGCTCAGGCTTGCCCTACGTCTGCTTCTTGGGTGCTAGGCTTACAGACATGTCACCATGATCAGCACTTAATTCTGCTTTTGATAACATTTATTTTATAGTTCATAGTTCATTCTTGACCATTGTACTTTTCTGGTCTTCTATATTTCATTGGTCTTTTGTTGCTTTGTGGCTCAGTCCTTTTGAGAATTAGAATGAGATATCTTCTATATTCAGAAGTTATTTTGGCTGAGTATGGTAGATCATACTTGGAAGGCTGAGGCAGTAGGATTGCCTGGCTCAAAAAATACAGAAAAGTTACTTTACCTAAATCTCACTGTGATAACAAAATTCTATATTTTTCCTTCTTTTATTCTTTAACTTGAAAACAGTTTACTTTCTGGAATTCTAGATATTAAATCTTCATAAAAGCTGAGGAACTATATTTTAATTTAAAAATCTGGTTTTATTATACCTGAAATTATTTATATATAGAATTTTGCTTTTTTTTCCTCTAATAGAGCTTGATATTAACCTGAAAGTACATTAATTCGTTCATGTTATGTTAAAGACTTCAATGGTACTATAAAGCAGGTTTTTCTTGTTTTGAAAGGGCATTTGGCTGTATTTCTAATGAAGCTTTACCTTTCTTTGGCAGTTGTGTAATGACCACGAAGTTCTTACATTCATCAAGTATAAAGTGTTTGATGCAAAAGGTCAGTGAAAATCATCTTAAAGTTTTCTGGAAAAATTTATGACAATTAGCAACTAACTGGGTTTGTGTTTGTTTTGTTTTAGCTTCTGCCAAAACACTTTCTGGGCTATTAGAGTGGAAATGCAAAACTGATGCCGTAGAAGCTCTTACTGCACTTAATCACTACCAGATAAGAGTTCCAAGTAAGTGATTGCTGTGCATATGTCACAGTTACTAAGTAGGAATTGCTTTCAGGAATGTTGATAGTTGGAATATAATAAAAATTTTAATACAGATTTTAAGAGGGTTGAGAGAATGGAGGAGAAGCTCAAGAGGAAAGGAATGGGCTTCTCTGAGTCACACTGCATTCATTGTCTTGACAAAAGTCATGAAGGATTTTGGTGGGGATTGAAGCTGTTATCTCCAAAAGATTGTTAAGGGACTAAAATGATGTCACAGGGAGGTTCCCGAGGGGCTTGAGTCAGGATTAGAGTTGATATAATTAATCATGAAGATGCCAAAAAGTAAGATGGCTTTACTATAAACAAAATTAATGATCTTGTCTGAGATTGCCAAGAAAGAGCTATAAAGGAATGAGTCCCTGTCCAAAGTTGTAGTCATTCATGCTTTGAGCCTGGTTCATTGCCAGTTTAATGTAAACATCTATGTATGAAAGGAATTATCTCAGCAACCACCATGGCAGATGATTATGCTAGAATTCTTGCTTCTCAAGCTGGTGATAGGTTTCACCAGATTCTATTGAGGAGCTGTTTTTAAGACAGTGTTTCACTGTGTAATTCTGGCTGGCCTGGAACTGATTGACCTCAAACTCACAGAGATCTTCCTCCCTCTGCCTCCCATGTGCTGGTATTAAAGGCATATGCTGCCACACCCATCTGTGAGCTGCTCTTTTTCCCTTCTCTTGTCCCCATAATTTTCCCTGTCTTTTTAAATATTTAATTTATTAATCTTTAAAAAGTCTCCACCTGCCTGGTCTAAGGTAGACTTGAGAGACTCATCATTTGAAGGAATACTAGACCTGTATGATGCTGTTTGGGGGAATGTCTCTCCAACAGTGCTTCAGAGGAACTCTAGATAGTCAAGGAGGACAGGGAAGGACATGGTTTGTGACTTCAGCATAGAAAATAGAAGTTGAGTTAAGGTTCAGTGAAGTTATTCTCATAAGAAAGAACAGTTATGCAGAAGAAAGTAAGATACCCAAGAACAGGTGTGTGGCCTTCTCAGAGTGGCTTTTCGTTGCCTATTCAGTGGTCTCAGCACAGTGACAGTACTGTCAAGTGGCAGATTAATTTACTAACTCAAGGTGATTTTGAAAATTTGATGATTAACTTTTTTTTCTCAATACTTACAGATGGCTCCAACCCCTATACACTGAAGCTTTGCTTTTCTACATCATCCCATTTATAAGAGAAGAGCATGTTAGAATTTGATCATCTTTATTACAGTTTTAAAGCTATACGTAATTAAAAATAATCTGAAATGGTTAATCTAATGTTGCCTTGCTTACTATAAAATCCTGTTCTGTAATAAACATATTTTGACTCAAATACATTCGTTGTTAACTTAAATATTGTTTTCACTTGAGTATCATAATTAATATAGACTGTCTACAGCTTCATTGTAGATTATACAAATATGATTTCTAACCTTACTACTATAAATTTTGTTCCACAGTAAAAGTATATTTGCATTCTTAATGCTAATTATTTTTCCATTGTGTATGAGAGTAATGCAGGTGAATGTATTGCGTTTTATTACAGAATTCCTACAATATGTTTAAGTATTTGAGTATGTTACAGTTATTCATATTAAACATAATTTGTATTTATTATTTTAATCAAATTTGAGAATGACATTCAAGAGCTACAGATGTAGATGAGTTCTACTTCTGAAAGGCTTAATAGACATGGACGCACTTGTATGATATGCACTCAAAATTATTTAAATTGGTGTTTTTTTTTAAGTCATTCATTTGTATTGACATTTCTGTTTCTAGTTCCAGTTTGGAGGTTTTATAAAGTTATAATAATAAGTTAATGTGTTCTTCTTCATTTTTTGCATGTGCCCTAATCTTGAAAATGCATCTATATTTGGCATTGAGATTTTAACATTATAGAAATTAAAATGAACAGTTCCTCTTCTATACAGTAATCTGGAATCCATAAGTGGGTTTCAGAGAGCTTGTCAGCCCCGCCAAAATTGTGTGTAGAATTTGGGGTATTTGCATTTTTGCTTCTTCTTGATCTATCATCTATTTTTCTATATGGTGCAAGATTTAAGAATTTTATTTTTATTCAAAACAGCTGTCTCAACACAATTTATTAAATATTTCTGTTCTGGATTTCTGTTTTAAAATATCTTATTCATAGGCTAGTAAGATTTAAAGACTAAACATATTAAGAGACTATTAGCACACCTGTTATAAAGCTCTCATTTGTTTATTTTGAGACAGGTCCCTGTAGCCCTAGCTGTCCTGAAATTCAGCTATATAGACCAAACTGACCTGGATCTCGCAGATATCTTCCTGCCTCTACCTCCTGAATCCTGAATTAAAGGTGTGTACCACCACACCTGCTAGTTCATGCCTTAATTTAATAGTTAGGAAACTGATAGAGCCATTTTATTTTCATCTGTAACAGAAGGGAGACTATATTCCATTTAGCTAGACTAACTGGGTAGCCCATACTTAGCAGCAGCAGTTTTGTGTCTTTATACTTTCAAACAAAATTTCAAATTCCATTTAGGTCTTATATAAGACTTTATGATTTAAAAAAAATCCTGAAGTATTTTAGGAATGAGACAAAGGCTTAAAGTTGAAAAACTGTTGAATAGAAAATTTATATGAGAAATAAATGTACATTAAGATTTATTTCCTCTTGAGCTTTGATGGTAGTGGATCACTGTCCCTTTAGGCTTCTAAAAAAAAAAAAATCTACAAAACTTCAAATTCAACCTAGAAGTTATTTTATACATCCTTAATTATAGAACCCAGTAAATTACACAAAGGTTTGTGAACTGTGTAGAGTGTAGAGTGCTGGGTTATGTGTTTTCCTTTTTCGTTGCCAGTTTAATGCCTAACTTTACCTGTTGTTACGCAAACCAAGCTTTTTTTTCCTTAAATACCTTTCATTCTGCTGCAAAATTGAATGTCATAATTTTAAAACATAATTTGTGGACTGATGTGGCTTTTTTCTTCCTTTAAAAACTATCATAGGTAACATGTTGGAGTTTTTTTTGTGCCTAAGATTTTAGGAAATAAACCTATCTCTACTGGAAAAGCTTTAATTTACATTTGCTTTAAAGTGGTTTTGACTGATCTCTGTCTTTACTGATCTCTGCACCAAATAAGTGAGTTCTTGAGGGATAAACTAGTAGCTCTGATAAGTGTGAATACCCCATGCTGCTCTTTTCACTGATATTCAGCACATCCTTGCCCCCTGCTGCGTGAGTGGAATTTGCTTTGTGGATGTTACCTTTTTCTTTAGCCTTGATACCACATTCTTGCCATTCTGTATTTATGGAGAGCATAGAAGAACAGATTTTAGATTTGTGTAAATACATGGGTGGGTGGGTG
>NW_008336857.1:388990-395440 GCF_000622305.1 Nannospalax galili
TGGATGGATGGATGGATGGATGGATGGATGGATGGATGGACAGAAATATTGACCTTTCAGTTATAAAATACTGAAATCACATCCAAATTTATCCAAATTTTTGTATATACTTGATAAAATCTGCCAAACAAGAATACAGTTTGTATTATTGCAGCACCCTAGTATGATTGGTTTATTTAAACCATTCCAGGACTACTGAGAGAAAAGGATGAAAATGACTGAATGGGCTCAATTATCTGTCATGATTTTAATATTATAGGTTGCTAAGTAGCTGGGTTTTTTGTTTGTTTGTTTGGTAACTATTAGTGCTATTTGAATCTCCTGGAATAAGGATTTTGTGTAGAACACTCATAATTGGGTATCTAACAAACAAGGACCTTTGTTTTACTGTAAAAATTCCTTAGGTGATAGTTTATTGTAAGGAAGATAACTTTGGGGCTGGAGAGGTGGCTTAGGGCCTAAGAGCACTAGCTTTTTTTTTTGAGATAGGATCTCCCTATAGCCCCAGCTGGTTTGGAACTCACTTTGTAAACTGGACTGGCTTTGAATTCACTGAGATCTGCCTGCCTCTGCCTCCAGAGTGCTGGAATTAAAGACATACACCACCATGCCCGGCCTAAAGAACACTAGCTATTCTTGAGGAGGACCTGGGTTCAATTCCCAGCACTCACATGGCAAGTAATAACCATCCATAACTCCAGTTCCAACACCACCTTCTGACCTTGTGGGCTTTGCATGACATGGGTGCACTTACGCATATGCAGGCAATACACTCATACACATAAATAAGGCTGGCTAGATGGCTCAGTGAGTAAAGGTTCCCGCTACCAAGTCTGATAACTTGAATTCAGTCCCTGGGACCCACATGGTGGCAGCGAACCAACTACTTTAGGTTATCCTCTGACCTCCACACAAATATGTGCATACAGTAAAAATTAAGGGGTTAGGGTGTCTGGAGATATGGCTCAGTGGTTAAGAGCATTTACTGTTCTTGCGAAAGTTCTGAGTTTAGTTCCCAGCATCCAGGTCAGGTGGACAGCAACTGCCTGGAACTCTAGCACACATGAATTTTTTTTTTCCTCTTTTTGAGACAGGGTCTCCCTGTAGCTCTGGCTGTCCTGGAATTGGTTATGTAGACCTGGCTGGCCTTGAACTCAGAGATCCACCTGCCTCTGCCTCTGCCTCCCGAGTATACTGGGATTAGAGGTGTGCACCACCATGCCTGGCTGAATTTTTAAGTTACTTTTATCCTATGGCTGTTTGGTTGAAGAAGCTTAAGTCCGTTGAAGATCCACATGAGTAACAAGCCTTTGTTAACTTTTTTAAAAAAATTATTGAGAATTTCATACAGGGATATAAGCATATAAGGTGTTTTGATCAAATCCATGCCCACGCCCTCCCCCCAACTCCTCCCATATCTCCCCATCACATTTTTCTGATAACTTCATGTACTCCTTCTTTGCTTATGAGGCTTTTGAATACTCTAAAATACCCCCTTCTGAAGAGGTAGCCCTAAAATCTTTTAAGGATTAGATAAGAGCTTCCAAATGTTTTTGACATTTTTGGCCTTTAGAACAGAGTATGTTGCTAAAATGCCCAAGGACATTTTGACTGTTAGCCAAGAAGCTGGTTACTTTGGGGTCTTTTTACACTAACTGCCTAGCCAGTTCCTACCTCATATTATCACACCATCCTCTGAAGAGGTTACCCACCTTGAGGATAGGGAATCAAGACGTGCACTGCTCTGGCTTTCATGCTGAACAGGGATGCAGGGTGAGGCAATTGGGGTACCCCTATAGTGGGTCTATCTAAAAGATTACCAAATTGCATAACTCTTACCTGGTGAATTGGAGATGTAAAGGAGAAGTAAAGGCAAGAGTAAGTAGCATTACAAGTTCTAGGGAACTAGAAAAAAGAACAGGACAATTTTCAAATGTTCATAAGACTGCATTGGAATTCTTAAGAGCTTCCAAAAGCATCCATCTATTGGGTTCCTCATTTTGGGGGGGGGAGGATTTGCTTGCAGGTGTTTTGTTAGCTGTTGGAGTGGTTAGAATCAGTGTCAGTTCCCTCTCAAAGGCTTTTAGATAGGGGGAGAAAAGTTTGGCTATTATTTTAGAATAGTGGGTTGTCTCTTAGCTACAGGTGGGCGCTACAGTATTGCAGACCAAGATCTGATGTCTTAATCTGAGTTGCACTTTCTGATTCAGAACAAAATCATCAATGAGAGATAATTGTCTAAACAACTTTTTATATGGACTTAAGCCTAATGTCTACGAAGTGTAATGCCTTGAACTCTTAAAGAAATGACTTTACTCTTTGGTTATACTTTTCTTTTGGGTGTTTAAGACCATGCAGTTGGCCCAAATAAATCAATTTATTTTTACACTTAAGGTCATTTGAGGATCTCGGGGGTCACATGGGCTTGGGAGGAACTTTTGGCTCCTTTTATCAGTTCCGTCTATGTGAAGGTAAGTCAGAGGTCCTGCTTGACCATGTCTGGCTTCACTTGGAAGGATGAATGAGATGTTTCCTCGGAGTTGACCCTCCTCTTTGTAGACTGAACACTGGCTCAAGTCCATCTTGTGGGGTTTCCATGTCCTCACTGAATAAGAGGACAGGTGACTCACCACAGTTACAGGACCTTTTGAGAGGTGTCCATAGCCCCTGGAACTTAGTTGACCTTGAAGGGCAAGGGGCAAAAACTGTCCTTTAAGTCCCTCTGTCCATGTTAGTATAGGCCTCAAACTATGGCTGATAGACATCCAATAAGGTTAGTTCCACCAGTCTGGTACTTTTAATTACCATGTGCTATGTAGATAAAGCTTGGGTAAAAACCAAATGTTCTCAGATAAACCTTGACTAGATATATATTTTGTTCCTTAAAACTAGTTGACTAAACTATGACCATAGACATTTTAAGATTGTGTGTATATTATTTTTGTCTCATTCTTTATATATCATAACAAACCTACACAGACCTTCATCACTTGCTTTTAGGCTTTCTCCTTTTTTCTATTTTGGGAAATATCTCCATTCCCATATCCTTTTAACATCTTTTACATTCTCATTTTCTTTTAATAATTATGAGACATAATAACTAACACATTTTCCATCTGTTAGAATTCTTTTCCTGGGGATACTAAGCAATGCTTATTCCCTTTTAAGGTTCTAGCGTCAAACCAATGTTTGATTAAAGTTTTACTGGGAAACATTGCAATGAGTTTTCTGAGTTTACTTACCAAGATAACTGAGGGGTTGCTGAAGTGTATGAATGGCCTGAGGGTATGCACACTGGAAAGCCTTTTTACCCAACATGGGTCATGCCTTCTCTTCCTAGCTTTCCCCAGATTGCATACTTTAGCCCTCCCCAAATCCAGGAGACCATGTGTGATTAGGGACAAATTACGTACAGTTGGCTGGGAAGAGTGGCTGGATACTCTGGTGAGGGTCCAATGACCCTGCTTGCCCCTCCTTTAATGAAGGAGTACAACCAACAACAAGCCCAATTGTGATGATGTTTAGCAATCAGGCACTGCTGAAGTCATGATGATGGTAGTTATTTCATGCAGAAGAGACTGCTGTACAGTATCGTCTTATTAAAAGGACATGGAGTTTAAAAGGATTTGGTGCTAGGATCCACGTATGAAGGAGAACATACGTCGTTTGTAGTATCACAGTTTCTAGATCCATCCATTTATCTGCAAATTTCATTCTTTACTGCTGAATAGAATTCCATTGTGTAAATATACCACATTTTTGTTAACCACTCGTCGGTTGAGGGGCACTTAGGTTGCTTCTCTTAGCTACTGTGAAAAGAGCAGCAACAAACATGGTTGTACAAGTATCTCTACAATAGGATGAGTTTTTAAGAGATCACACTTTTCCACAGAGGCTGCACGAGTTTGCAATCCCACCAGCAGTGAATGAGCGTTCCCCTTTCTCCACATCCTCCCCAGCATTTGGTATCATTTGTTCTCTTGATCCTAGCCAGTCTGATTGGGGTAAGGTGATACCTTAGGGTGGTTTTAATTTACATTTCCCTAATTACTAATGATGGTGAAATTTTTGAGATGTTTCTTAGCCATCTTTATTTCTTTTAGAACTATTTAGATCTTTAGCCCATCTTTTAGTTGGGTCATTTGGCCTCTCACGTCTTTGTTTTTTGAGTTCTTTATATATTCTGGATGTTAAACTTTTCTCAGATGTGTCACTGATGATTTTTTTTTCCCATTCTCTGGGTTTTTTCATCACCTTATTGATTCTTTTGCTGTACAGAAGCTTTTTAGTTTAATGAGGGCCCACTTGATTGATGACCTTAATTCCTGAGCAACTTATGTCCAATTTATAAAATCCTTCCTACACATATATCTTGTAAGTTACTGCCAATATTTTCTTCTAATAGTTTCAGGTTTTCCATTTGGAGTTGACTTTTGTGCAAGGTGAAAGATAACTATCTAGTTTCATTCTTCTACAGGTGGAGATTGCCAGCATCGTTTGTTGAATCAATTTTTTTTGCATTTGTTGGAGTTTATTTTGTGGCCCAGGATGTGGTCAGTTTTTGAAAAGTTCCATGGGGTGCTGAGTAGAAAGTATATTCTTTGGTGTTTGGGTGGAATATTCAAAAGATAAATGTTAGGTCCATTTGATGTTTGGTATCATTTAATTCAGATGTGTCTCTGGTTGGTCTTTGCCCAGTTGACCTGTCTAATGGAGACAGTGGGGTATTGAAGTCTCCTACTATTATTGAGTTGGGGTTAATCTGTGTCTTAAAGTCCTGTAGTGGTTGTTTTTATGAATTTGGGTGCACCAGAGTTTGGTTCATATATGTTGAGGATTGTGATATCTTCTTGGTTAAATGCTCCTTTGATCAGAACCCTCCTTATCTCTTTTGATTAGTTTTTCTTTGAAGTCTATTTTGTCAGATATTAGAATTGTAATTCTAATTACAATTCTAGTGCTTGTTTCTTAGTGCCATTTGCTTGGAATATTCTTTTCCATCCTTTTACCTTAAGGTGCCTGTCCTTGAAGTTGAGATGGTATTCTTATACACAGCAAAAAGATGGATGTTGTTTCTTAATCCATCCAGTTAGCCTGTGTCTTTTGCCTGGTGAGTTCAGTCCATTGATATTTAAGGTTATTATTGAAAGATGTGTATTGGTTACTGTCATTTTCATTGCTGTTTGTGTTCTTGTCTAATTTTGTGTTTCCTCAATTATACCTTTATTTTCTTTCATTGCCCCTGGGGTGTAGTTGTTCTTTTCTCCTCTCTTTGTATTGCTTCAAGTATTCTTTGAAGGACTGGTTTCATGGACATGTATCCTTTCAGGTTCATGTCATGGGAGATTTTTCTTTCCTCCTCAACTATAATAGACATTTTGCTGGGTAAAGTATTCTGGGCTGGCATCTATTGTCATTTAGAACTGGAAATACCTTGGTCCAGGCTCTTCTGGCTTTCATAGTTTGCATTGTAAGTCAGCTGTAATTCTGATGTGCTTTCCTTTGTGAGTTGTTTTTCTTTTGCTGCTTTCAGTATTCTCTCTTTGTTCTGTACATTTAGTGTTTTTACTATGATATGCCATGGGGAGTTTTTTTTTTTTTTTTCTGATCCTATTTGGTGTTCTATGGTGCTTCCTGTATTTGTATGGGGATGTCTTTTCCTTAATTTTGGGAAATTCTCTTCTACAATCCTTTTAAGATCTGGTCAATACCATTAACCTGAAATTCTCCTTCCTCTATCCCTATGATCCTTAGATTTGGTCTTTTCATGGTGTCCCACATCTCTTACATATTCCATTCCTGTCTTTTAAAAAATTTTTCATCATCTTTGCTTGAGTGGTCCATTCTTCAACTTTATCCTCCAGAATTGATATTCTGTTTTCCATTTCATTCATTCTAGCGGTGAGGCTTTCCCCTGTTGTTTCAAGTTGGCTTATTGAGTTTTTTACTTCCTTCATTCCTGCCTTTTTTCAATGTTTCTCTTTTGTGAATTCATTCAGAAGTTTATCCCTATCTTCTTTCAGTTCTTTGATTTGTTTGTGTGTTCTTTAAATTCACTGAATTCCTTGATCATGAGTGTTCTTTTAAATTCTGTGTTCTGGGTTATCTCTGGGGGTTCTTGTAGAACTTTTCTACAGGTGGAGTTTGGTCAAGACATAGTGTTTTGGCTTTTCATTTTACTATTTCGTTGTGATTTTAACATGAATTTCCTTTGTGATTCTGATATGAGAATTAAGTTGAAGTATGCTTCTGTTTTTATTATTGGTGTGCTTTGGTCCTTTTCTTGCTGTTTATGTAAAACTGGTTGGTCCAGGTTTCAGGTTCTCTCAGGTTTTATTTTGGATGGAGCTGATTGCTTTCAGATCAGCTACTCAGGAGCACCCACAGAAGCCCAAGTCAGGTTCCAGTCAGGTATACTCAGGCTTTCTTCTAAGGTTCAGACTCCTATAG
>NW_008336857.1:395464-412513 GCF_000622305.1 Nannospalax galili
AGGGGGGGGTGGATTTTGGGACTCTCATTCCGTCTGCTGAGTTCTCAGCCCCTCTGCCAGGGGGAGGCTGGAAACAGGCATTCTCAGGTTGTCTTCTAAGATCTCAGCCATATCCTACCAAAGTCAGGTTTGCCCCTGGGCCTTGGAGGGGCCTCATGCAATCCCAGCGCAATTAGGGGAAGCTCACCACTACGTGGAGGCAGGATCTGGGCATACTCAGGCAGTCCCTTGCGTTCTCTGCCCCTATGCCAGAGGGAGGTGGGAAACAGGTACACTTCGGAGGTTTGCTGAAACCACAGAACACAGATGGAGGTGGGAACCCTCCCTCTAGGGTTAACTCTTAAGGTAGTGGCTGGAGAGATGGCTCAGCAGTTACAGAATGTTTGCTTCTCTAAGAGGACAGGAGTTTGGATCCCAGAACACCCGCTTAACAATCCTGTGTCCTGTACATGCCTTTAACTCTAGCTCTGAGTGGGGTGGAAACAGGATTGTTCAGGCCAGCTGGGGCTACAGAGAGACCCTGTCACAAAAACAAACAAACCAATATATTGAGACTTATGAGTAAGATGGTGAACTAGAAACTGTTTTGCTTTTGACTTAGTAAACAACGAATAAGAAAAAATGGATCACTCTAAAAAAGAAATGCTTCATAAATACACTTGGGAAGTGAAAGGACACCTGAAAAGTACAAAAAAAGACTGGTGACAGGAAAGTAAGCTGGAAACAGCTTCCAGGGGGATGCTCCCTGTAGGGAGCGGGAACAACCCTCATCCAAAAGGTAAGATGGTTGGCCCTGGTGGAAAGAGCAGAGTAAGCTGACAGCCCTCGAGCTAGTCCAATTGCTGATTTTTTTGAGCGATTCTAATGATATATGGGTTGGCACTGGAGAGAAATCCTGTTGTGTTACTCTATATGACTTGGAGAGTAGCGACCTAGTCATCTTGAAATTGTTAAAACTGAGCTATCCTGGAAATCTGAACAGGGAAAACCCATAGGTCAGGGATCCTCAATTTGGCCTTCCATGGCCAAGTGATTGAGAAGGGCCATGAAGACAGTTGTGGAAAAAAAGGAGTGCCAGGTGCTGACATGCTCAAGGGTACAGGTGACAGGAAGCTTGACTTGGGGCACAGAAGTTCACAGGGAAAGACAGCCCTGTCTTCAGTGGCTGGGAACAGACCTCCAATTGAGAATAACCCTGGAGTTTGGTAGCACCAAGCCTTAGGTCACGGATGGATCAACCTCTGGAACTACCTGTTCAGTGCTGTAGAGCTTCAGAACTCAAGTTCATCGTTGCACTTGATATCCACAGCTGCATCCTGCCAGCACTGAAAAGGCCTTGAAAATAGGAAGACAGGTCTTGGTCTGTATGAATCTGTGTTACAACACCTCCTAAATGCACTTGGGTTACATCCTCTAGCTAGAGTATTGGACACATCAGGGGATACGATCTGGGGAGTGAGAGGACCTGCTCAGCCCTCAGACTTCGAAACGTGCCCAGTACAGGTTCCTGGTACAAAAAGATGGGAAGCTACCAGAGGTGTCAACAGCCCTAGTGGACACTGAACATTGGCCTAATAACAGACTGAGCAGTCACCTCCCCTCCCTGCATATTAACAGGCACACTGCAATTTTCAAGGACCCAGATAGAAGATACTAGAAGCTACTAATTATATTTTTCCTTAACTTTTGTTAGTCCTTTTTATTATACTTTGTTTGGGGGCGTTGTGTGTTTCTGTTGTTTTGAGACTGTCTTCTTGTAACCTCAGGTGGCCTGGAACTTGCTATGTAGACCAAGCTGGCCTCACAAAGATTTACCTGCCTCTGCCTTCTGAGTGCTGGGATTAAAAGTGTGTACCACCATGCCCAGCTAAGCCTTTTTTTTTTTTTAAGTTTACAATTGATTGTGTTCTTGTTTTTAGCATATATTATTGGTATAAAATAATGGGCCATTGTCATGATATTTCCACATGTATACATTCCCATTAATCCTTTTTTGTTACTTTTCCCCCTCATTATTGGTCCTCCTCCTTGATTATAATTTTTAAAAGAATTACATATGGGGGGCTGAAGAGATGGCTCAGCAGTTAAGAACACTTCTTGCAGAAGACCTGGCAGCTAACAACTGTTGTAACTCCAGTCCCAGGGGATCCAACAGACTCTTCTGACCTCCTCGGGCATTGCGTGACACGGGTGCATTTACCTACATGCACGCAATACACACAGCATTTTTAAAAATTAAAATAATTACAAAGCTGGGTGTGGTGGTGTATGCCTTTAATCCCAGCACTCAGGAGGCAGAGGCTGGTGGATCTCTGTGCGTTCAAGGTCAGCCTGGTCTACATAGTGAGTTCCAGGACAGCTGGGGTTACAGGGAGACCCTGTCTCAAAAAGACCCAAAAAAAAAAAAAAATTGTATGTGTATGAGTGTTCTGCCTGCATGATTGTTAAGTGCACTCCTGAGTGCAATGCCCATTGTGGCCAGAAGAGGGTGTCAGATTCCCTGGAATTGAAGTTACAGATGGTTGTTGGCCACTATAAGGGTGCTGGGAACCAAACTTGGGTCCACTGCAAGAGCAGCCAGTGCTCTTAACTGCTGAGCCATCTCTCCAGCACCTGACAGTATTTTTCTTAAGTATCATTCATATAATCAATAAAAGTTTTAAATTTAAAAGTAAGCAAAGTTAGTATTTTAACTACTACATTAAAAGGAAATTTATGATAGAGCTTTATTATATTTGTATATATGGCCTGTAATAAATGGAAACTCCATGTATAACCAGGATTTGGTCCATGTGGCACACCTTTTATTTTTAATGACTGTAGAGTTTTCTGGTTAAAAAAAAAGGTGGATTTTAATATGTGGGCCACATCTGTGGGGTTACTTTTTGACATATATCCCTTTGGTCATAAACCCTCATCATATTGCTGTACATATAGAAAAATAATATAATTCCTAATGGTATTTTTCCCTAAGACCTCACTGGCATGAAGATTGTATAGTGGTATTTCTGATTATTACTTCGTTGTTTATATATGCCAACTAAGTTATAATAAACAGTCCCTGTTAATCTTAGTCCCATCACCTGTTAGATATCTTTTCTCAATTATAACCTTCCTTTCCCTCTTCTGTCTGTTCTCTTCCTCCCTATTCCCCTCCCTTCCTCCCCAGCCCCTTCTCTCTCTTTTCTTTTTATTCTAATTTGTTAGCCCTTTTTATCACAGCTCTGACATTTTCCCCATCATTTAATTGTCACCTTGCTGAGGCTTTTCAGGTTTGAGTTATGACACACAGAACTGTATGCCAATTGGAGACCTACCCCCGTTTTCCATGTGGGTTACCAAATTCCTAGAAGAGAGTGCTAAGGGTGTTACTGGTGAGGTTGGGAGTGGAGTGTTTCCAGGTTCCTGGCCTCTTACCTAAAGAATTGAAAATAGGGATTCACACAGACATGCGAAAGTAGAAAGACAAATTTATTCAAAGTGGAGCAACAGTACAGGTTAGACCAGGATCTACTGCCAAGGTTGACAATCAGCCATATGAGCAAGGTTATCTGGAGTGTCTCTTTTTTTAATAAAGATTTATTTACTTATTTTTAAACATTTTTTCTTTAAAAAATGTTTATGTGTATGAGTGTTAATGCCTGCATGTATGTAAGTGCACCCATGTCGTGCAGTGCCCTCAGAGGAGGAAAGAGGGCATAGGATCCTCTAGAACTGGAGTTACTGACCATTGTTAGCTTCCATCTGTGTGCTGGGATTCGAACCCAGGTCTTCTGGTTAACCGCTGAGCCATCTTATCAGCCCTCTATTTTATATGCATGTATGTTTACCTGCATGCATTTATATGTACCACATGGGTACAGGAGCCTGTGAAGGCCAGAAGAGGTGGTCAGATCTCCTGTTACAGGTGTAACGGCCATGTGGATGCTGGGAACGGAATCCAGGTCCTCTGCAAGAGCAGCGGGTGTTCTTAACCACTGAGCTGTCTCTCCAGTCCTACCCTAGGGCATCTTTTTTTTTTTAATTTAAAAAATTTTTTTGTTAGAACAACTCAGCAAAATAAAATTCTGGTTTATTGTTGGACATTGTTTCACATATAAATCAAACAGGCCAACAAAACAACCCCCCCAACGACTTTATAGACAAAAAAAGAAACCTTTTATCTTCGGCCTTTTTAACCATCTCATACAAACCAAGTACTTATAGTACAGTTTGGTACATACACAAACTTACTGAAATGCTCAGAATAAATTGTTTATGTTGTTGCTTTTTCACAAGGTTCTTTTTCTCCTTTGAGATTAATGATGAACATCTTCACACCACACGAGTAGTCAGAAGTCGGTCAGAGAGGCTGGCTTGGTCACCCGTTATTTGAAAAGGCTGACCCCAACAATATGTACAAAAATATAAAATGTAAATGAAAAATACAAACTTTCCTTTTAAAGTACCTTTAAGAAAAAAAGCAGGTCCTCGGAAGTTTTGTTTTTTTCCTCCCCTGTTGCAAATTCATGCTGTGGATTTGGTGGGGTGGTGGAGAGTACATGTCATCTGCGGTGGCACTGCCCCTGTGGGCGGGCAGGTCTGCCTCGACTGGAAGGTGACCCCGGTTAGATTCTGAGACCAGAAGTGGAGGGTGAATAGGTCACGGTGGCCTTTTTAAATTTAATTAACTTTCTCTTCTTGCTGTCTAGTCATCTCATCGATCTTCTTTTTCTTGATATCCACATCCTCATCCTCATCACCTTCAGCTGCTCGCTTGCTCAGCACTGCCTCAGTCTCATCTTCACCCCCATCTTCCTCGCCATCACCTTCTTCCTCCTCCTCTTCCTCCCCACCTTCTTCCTCTTCTTCATCTACCTCACTGTCAGCCTCATTAGTGTTCCCATAGGCAGGTGCTTCTCTTCAATTCTCTGCCTCCTCCACAACTTCCTTCTTCTTCAAGTCCTTGGTGGTAATCTCGGAGCTGGTGTCCACGGGCCCTGTCTGAGGTGGGGGGGCATGCAGGTGATCGGATTTGGCCCAAAGGAAATAGGGGCTGCCTACTAAGAGGCATAGTAGTGGTTCTCTATGCTGATTGATAGAGTGGGTCATATGTCCATTTTTTCCTACTGTGCATGTCCCTTCCCACAACACATTTGATTTTAATCATATGCACACCCAATTATGTATGAGCATAAGATGATAAATATGAGAGTTTCCCTAAAAGTTCACTTTATGGATACAGTTTGCCTTACTGTGTATGCACCCAAAATCAGTTCAGGCTGGGTTGGCCTTTCTAATCTTCCTATTCGGAAACTTTACAAATATACTTGAATAGGAACTGTCTAAATTTTATTGTCAGGAGTAGAGAAACCTACAACTGTTCAGACAGGGGTGTATGTGTAGCTGGATGCAGGTGGGGCTCTGGGAGAGTTCTGAGAATGCTGGGTGCATCCTTGGGAGAGGGGTGTAAAGGAGCTAGGCTGTCAAGTATGGTGTTACAAGGGATGTGCATAACCCAAGCCAAGTTCAGCCCCAGGTTATTAAGCTATTCTTTGTGTTTGCCTGCCTCAAGGGGATAAGATTTGGAAATCAGAAAGCCTAGGTTTGTGTCCTCACTCCTTAGTAGCTATTTGAATTTGAATAAGTCCTTTATTGTCTGAGCATCATTTGTTAACCTATAAAACAGATGCCAAATTGAGTGGCCTTCAGTGCCATTGCAATGTCATTGCACCTACTCCCCGCCTCCCACTTGTGAAAAGGACAGTGGACTGTGAACTCCAAAGGTGAAGGTAACTGCGTTTCCTCCCTGCTTCCTCTCAGATATAAGTCAGGCTCTCCTACATGAAGTGGTTTTTTTTGCTTGTTTTTTGTTTTGCTTTGCAGTACTGGGGATGAAATTGCTTTTACAAATGAGAGCTGTCTCCTTTTATGCCAAAGCCACAGCCTGAATTTATATAACTCTGTGACTGAGCTGAAAGAGAAAGATGCTTGTCAAGAGGATACCACAAATCTGAAGGAAGTTATAATACTGGAGACCACAGAGTGAAGATTAAAACTTATTTTGGCAGACTTCAGCCCTGGGTTGGAAATAGTAAGATGGAACATAACTGAGATAAGGAAAGGTTCCTCATTTAAGTGTAATTTTGACAATGGAGCTAATCTTTGAGTGATTGTACATGTTAGGTATCCTGCTAAGTGTACATGTTACACAAATCTTATGACAGTTTGATAATGGTATAGTCGAACATTCTGCACTGAGCTACACCCCATACTCTAGTTAGATCTTGTATATTCCCCCAAAGCCCATGTGTTGAAGGGTTGGTCCTGTCTGCTGCACTGTTGGGAGATGGTAGATCTAACCCTAGAAGGAACAGAAAGAAGTTAGGTTTCTGGGGGATTCCTATTTTTCTCATTGATTCCTGACTCTTGAAATTAGCAAGTGTGACTAGTGTCAGGCTTTGGCGCTATTAAACAATATGATAATAAAATTATGCTAAGCCTTGTATTTCTGGTAATTTGTTATGGCAGGAATAGAAAAACTAATACTTTTGCTTCATTTTTCCAGCAAAAGTGTCATTGGGAAGTGGCAGGCTTTTTTGACCACAGCCTAAATATGAAATTATGTGATGGGGTTAAACCCAAAATGGCAAAATAGGGATAGGTAAGATTTTTAGGTCACATCTTACTCTCTTATTATACCTTTTCTAGAATACTGGGTCGATTTTGAATGTCATAATTTTGTGAGCCACCAGCAAATTAAAGTGCCTCATGCATAAGATCAATATAGTGACAAGTCTAAGATTCAGAATTTCAGTGCTTCAGAAATTGATGCACATTACATATACTAAATTTGCCCTATTCCAATATCTTCTGAGAGCATTGCTCTATTTCATCAGACTGTATGACATAGTTTTTTTTTTTTTTTATTTTCATTTATCTGTAGGTGTGTATATCTGTGTGAATATATGCCATGTATGTACGGGTAGGTGCCAAGGAGGCCAGAAGAGGATGTCAGATCCCCTGGAAATGGAATTACAGATGGTTGTAAGCTGCCTGATGTGGGTGCTAGGAACTGACTTCAGGCCCTCTGGAAGAGCAGTACATATTCTTTTGGGGGGGGGATTTTTAAACATTTTTTAAAATTTATTTTATTTTATTATTATTTTTCAATCATTAAAAATTTTTTTTAAATAACTACATGATTAGAAGCATTTCATTACAGCTTTAACATATTCAGTAACACACTCCAGAGCAAGAGTTGAATTAATACAGTTATACAGTACTGAACTCAGTATAAGCCCTGTAAGACATAAAATTAAATGAGTTTTTAACCTTTAAAAAAGATCTCCATTTCATTTTAGAACATATTGTTCCTTGCAGTGTTGGGCACAGATTCCAGAAGCCAAAGAACGGAGACCAGCCCCGAACAATAGCAGGCCGGGACTTTTATTGGGGAATTCCACAGAAACCCGTGCGCGCCAAGCATCCTTTAAAATGATTGGACAGCCCCTTATCCTGAGTATGGGGGGGGGGATTCTTATTGGTAGGAGCTGTCTTCAGGGCTTTGGAATGTGCTGGATGTAATCTTTAGAGCCAGAGGATCCTGTTTATTCCTTATGAAGTCTTAACACATTTGAGCTAGCCTAACATGCCTGGGCTTGCCTAGCCCATAGCCCTTGCATAAGTTCTAGCCAGCTCACAAAATGGGGATGCTTAATCAAAATGGAGTCAATGCAGTTTGAGATCTGACTCTTCATTCCCCTCTTGAGTTGTAACATGGGTTAAATCTTTAAACCATAGCAAACAAGCAAGCAAGCAGTTGTACAGAAGCTAGATGTTTTGCAGTTAGCAAGCAGTTGTCTGGGGTGAAGGGCCTTCCTGGGACACTGGGCTGTACTAGGTACAGAGGATCATCAGTTGGATGGTGTGTCACCGGGTCTGTATGAACTTGAGGAGGGCATTTATGAGACATGGCCCACATGTAAGAGCAATCAAGAGTATCATCAGGGTCCCCGCCAGTTCTGTAATAAGTGTAGTTAACCATGGGGACCATGTGAATAAGGATTCATACCAGTTTTGTTGTTGGAGTCTAGCATCCTCCCATTCATTTAGGCATCTGTGGACCTGGCTAGAGACTGTCTGATCACACCCAAGTGGTTAACATAAAAACAGTATTGTTCTCCCAGGGCGGGACATAGACTGCCTTTCTCCAGAAAGAGTAGGTCTAAGCCTTTCAGGTTCTGTAGGGCTACCTCAGCCAGGGAGGAAAGGGACTCTTCGAGATATTTAACTGACTTTTCTAAGGCCCCGAGGTCTAAATCTATAGCTACTTGAAGAGCCTGGTAGTTCTGGTCCTGTATGATTAAGGCTGATGTTCCCACTCCCATGGTGGCGGTGACCCCAAGTCCTAATAGGGTAGAGAGCACTATCACTGTTGTTCCTACAGCCTTCTGGTGCCTCAACGGAGAGGTGGAGCGGACTTCTATCTCTATATTAGACCTATAATAGAGGTGGGGGCCCAGCTGTACCAGGACAAAAAAATCTCCTGGATGGTTAAGTATGGTGGAATGGAGATAGGTGGTGAGCCCAGAGAAACAGGCCCACCATGTGGAATTTACATGGGGACACATAGGGGACAGACTCACTTGGGGGGAGTTGGGTGGCAGAGATACGGAAATGCTGATACGAAGGGGGAATCGATCCCCCCTTGGGGTACAATGCAGAGCCCTCGTCCAGTGACCATGGCGAGGGTGAGGGTGTGTCTCCCATTTGGAGGGCCCATCCTGCAGGCAGAGGTGTCGGAAGTCAGAGAGTAACTTCCCAGGACCGCTATGCCATCATAGTATGGGGGCCCAGGATCCATACAGAGCCAACAACTTTTAGTTAAATTGGCATCGGTATCATTGAGGAATAGGAAGGCTCTGTCTACAAGGGCCAACGGACCTGGTGCTGTCAGTAACAGAGATGGAGTAGGAAATAGGTGATTAATTGGCAGCAGTGGGGGTGGGGGCCTGGATGGCAATGGTCTGGTGTGCTGATGATACAGGCTTGGAGCTGGGGGTTGGTTGCCTGAGCCGGGAGCCCATAGGGGCTACCTGTACCTGAGTAACCAAGAGGCATATTGTAAACAGGATTCCAGGAGAACTCAGGCCAGTATGGAGTTTCATTCCCCATGTATATCCCTGATACCATAGAGGCAGGACATTGTGATGCTTGCTTCGTGAGGTGAACTTCAAGATAACTGGGTTGCATTTGTTGGAACATGGTCCCTGGAATGTAGCCCCAACTGGCGACCATCCCTGGGAATGGCTCCCAGGTGCCCTAGTAATGGTAATAAGGTCATCCTCAACAGGGGCTTTCCAGTCAATATCACTTGTTGAGACACATGACCAAGACTGGCAGAAGTGATCTGGCCCTCCACATCTGGTCATCACCTTGAGGTTGAATCCCTGGGACAAACATACCATCATCTCCTTCAGAGTTCATTTCATGCAGCTGGCCAGTTGCATCCATAGGGGGAGCTACCAGGGTGGTATATCTTGGGTTCAAACCAATGGGAGGGACGCAGCCCCCCAGGCTCCATCTAGATCACAGAGCTCAAATGTTAAGTCAGGGTACCAGGTATGGGAGGCAGGGTTGAGAGGTGATCTTCTCCCTAGCCCCAGTAACAGTGTTGGTGAGGACCCAAGTCAGGTTTTGAATGTTGTGGGGAGATCTGGAGTGCCCTAGAAGACATGTGGGAAAGGAAAGGGAGAGGGAGAGGAAGAAGAGGAGACTCAGGGACCAGCCATGATCCTCAGCTTGAGAGGGTTGTCTGGTGTGTGAATCACTCTCCATCTTTTGTCTGGGTCATTGGGGCATCCATCCGGCACTGGTTTTAGATGACTGTGATGAATCCAGGTCTAGATACCGTCTACCTTTACTGCTGTTGGCGTAGTCAGGGGGCCAAGGGTTTCCTTGTGATGTTTAACCCAGACAAGGTCCCTGGGCTTAATCTTGGGCTGGATTGGGGGTAGCTCATATACGTGTCTCAACAAGGGGAAGATATTATCCTGGGCTGTCTGCAGTGCCTGGATGGACTTAAGAAATTGAAATTCAGACATATCATTTATGACATCAGAGGGTAGCTTAGGGAATAATGAGGGAGGTCTTCCATACATGATTTCATAGGGGGTTAAACTATGTGTGGAAGGGGTGTTTCTAACACTGGTACAAGGCAAAAGGAAGAAGGCCCATCCAGTCTTTGCCAGTTTCCAAGGTTAATTTAGTCAGGGTCTCTTTAAGGGTCTGATTCATTCTCTCTACCTGACCTGCCTGAACTCTGGGCATGATAAGCACAATGAAGTTTCCAATTTGTCCCCAATGTTTTTAACAGTCCCTGTGTCACCTTAGAAATAAATGCAGGCCCATTGTCTGATCCTATGACTGAGGGTAGGCCATACCTTGGGATTAGTTCATCTAAAATCTTTTTGATCACTGTCAATGCTGTCTCGCCTTTTGTGAGGAAGGCTTTTACCCAACCTGAAAAGGTATCTACAAACACTAAGAGATATCGATAACAATAACCATACCTGCCTGGTTTTGCCTCAGTGAAATCCACCTCCCAATGGACTCCAGGCAGGGTTCCTCTCTCTCCTTTTCCCAAGGGGCCATTTACCCTTTGGGGGTTGGTGGCCTGGCAGGAAATGCACTTAGCCATGCAATCTTCTATCAAAGGTTGTAAATTGAAAAATATTGTATGGATTTAAAAGTTCCTTTAGTTTTTTCTGTCCCAGATGGGTCCCATGATGGAGTCCTTGAATCAGGGTCATGGCCAATTCCTGGGGTAGGATCATCCGGCCATCTGAAGTGTAACTTCATCCTTTTCTGGTCCTCGTATGAGGCAAGGAGGCAAAGTTGTCATCTTCTTTTGAATAAGTTGGTTGGTCTGTCAGTGTGGGAGGTGGCAGAACTATCGTTAAGCTCACAGTCTGTAAGGCTGCCTCCTTGGCAGCCTGGTCTGCCCTCTGATTTCCTAAAGCCTCGGGAGAGTCTCCATTCTGGTGTCCAGGACAGTGGATGATAGCAAGCTTTTGAGGCAGCCAGAGGGCAGAGAGCAGGGACAGGGTTTCTTGTTCATTCTTAATGGTCTTCCCCTCTGCTGTAAGTAGGCCCTTTTCTTTATAAATGGCCCCATGAACATGAGCTGTAGCAAAGGCATAGCAGCTATCTATATTGATGTTAGCAGTCTTGTCCTTTCCCAACTCTAAGGCCTTGGTTAAGGCAATCAGTTTGGCTTTCTGGGCCAAAGTGCTGGGCGGGAGGGCAGTAGCCCATATGGTCTCAGTCAGGGTGACTACTGCCACCCCCGCATACCTGGTTCCTTCCCAGATGAAGCTGCTGCCGTCAGTGTTGAAGGTGTCATCCAGGTCCTTCCATGGCATATCCGTCAAGTCTGGTCTGATTCCATGAATTTAATACACAATTTCAATACAATCATGCATGACTTCTGTGTCTGGTTCTGGCAGCAGGGTAGCTGGGTTGAGTGACGTACTGGCCAGGAACCTTATGTGGGGTGGGTTGAGGAGCAAGGCCCGGTAATGAGTCATTCTGGCATTAGTCATCCACCAGTCTGGTGGGTTTTTGAGGACTCCCTTGATGGAATGAGGAGTGGTAATGGTCAAGGGCTGCCCCAATGTCAATTTGTCGGCATCCTTAACCATTAGTGCTGTGGCAGCAATTATACGAAGGTGGTTAGGCCATCAGGCCGCCACCGAGTCAAGTCTCTTGGACAGATAGGTCACTGGCCGTTTCCAGGGCCCCAACTGTTGGGTTAGGACCCCCTTTGCAACTCCTAGCCTCTTGTCAACGAACAGTTGGTAGGGCTTATTAATATCAGGGAGGGCCAATGCCGGGGCCTTCAGGAGAGCCTCTTTGATGGCTTGGAAGGCTATGTCTTGTTGCTTAGTCCATTGGAAGGAGTTCTCCTGCCCTCTAGTGGCCTCATATAAGGGTCTGGCCATTTCTGCGAACCTAGGAATCCATAGTCTACAAAAACTAGCTGACCCCAAGAATTCCCGAAGTTGTCTCCAGGTCTTTGGGGTGGGGATGCCCAAGATGGTCTGTTTTCTGGCCTGGGAGAGCCAGCGTTGACCATCCTTTAGGACATATCCCAGGTACATTACCTGCTTCATATACAACTGGGCCTTTTTAGCAGATACCTTGTATCCAAGCTGGTCTAGTGTCTGCAACAGGTTCTTGGTTGCTTCTTCCCAAGTAACTTTATCCGGGGCCGCTATCAGGAGATCATCTACATATTGGAGGAGGCTTATAGTTGGGTGGGGGGTCCGATACTCATAGAGGTCCTGATGGAGTGCCTCGTCGAAGATAGTAGGAGAATTTTTAAACCCTTGGGGCAGCCTGGTCCAGGTGAGCTGGCTGCTGAGCCCTTGGTCTGGGTCATACCATTTGAAGGCAAAGAGTGGTTGGCTGCTGGTTGCAAGTGTCAGGCTGAAAAAAGCATCTTTCAAGTCTAACACTGTATACATCTTAAAGTCTGGTCTTAACGAACTCAAGAGGGTGTAAGGGTTGGGTACTATGGGGTGGATGTCCTCTGCCCTCTGGTTGACTTCCCTTAAGTCCTGGACCAGCTGATAGTCATAGGTTCCTGGCTTTTTGACCAGAAATAGGGGCATATTCCATGGGGACTGGCAGGGTATCAGAATTCCATACTCTAGGAGCTGGTTAATGTGCTTCATTATCCCCATTTTTGCCTCTGGGGTCATTGGATACTGCTTTATCCTGACTGGCTGTGCTCCAACCTTCAGGGACATGACTACGGGAGGTCTCTGTTTTGCCAGCACAGGCGTGTTGGTTTCTGCCCATACCCCAGGTATCATCTTCTGGAGGCTAATTAGGAGAGGAGGTGGCTTGGAAACTGGTGGGGAGGAATAGAGTCTATCTTCTTCTAAGTTTAAGCACAGAACATAAGCTTCCGGTTGTGGAGGAACTGTTATCTCATCCCCCATGAAATGAATCTGGGCCTTCATCTTAGTTAGGAGGTCTTGGCCTAGCAGAGGGTAGGGGCATTCAGGGACTACCATGAAGGAGTGAATGATCTTCTTGTTCCCCAAGTCTGCTGTTTGTTTTGTGGTCCAGGAGTGTTGAGCTATCCCAGTAGCCCCCTGGACCCAGGTGAATCTGTTGGTCAGCTTCCCCATAGGCTTCTTTAGAACTGAATATTGTGCCCCTGTATCCACCAGGAAGGCAACTGGTCATCCCTCCACCTGTAGAGTTACCCAGGGCTTGTGGTGGAGGGTCCTCAAGCCCCGTCCCCCTCAGTCCTCTATCTCAGTTAGCTCCAGGACCTTGGAGCTTTTTCCTTGTCTCTTGAGAGGGTATTCACCCTTCCAATGCCCCAACTCCCTGCAATAGGTGCATTATCCTTTTTTAAGAGGAGGTCTCTCCCTGCTTCCCAGCGTGGGGAGTGGCCTCCAGTTGTCTGGGCCCTGAACTTTGGGTTTGGAGGCTTTCCCATTTCAATAAGGAGAATTTTGGTGAGCCCCTTCATTTGTTGTTCCTCTGGAGTCTCTCTATTGTTATACACCTTATTAGCCACTGCTACCAATTCTGTTAAATTTTTACCTTCAAATCCTTCGAGGCATTGGAGCTTTCTCTAGATGTCAGGGGCTGCCTGGTTTACAAAGTCCATATTGCCATTTGGTTTGCTGGTGCTTCTGGGTCCAAGGGTGTGTAGGTCCTATAGGCCTCTAGGAGTTGTTCTAGGTAAGCCCCTAGTGCTTCAGTTTTTTCCTGTATTACCTGACTGACCTTAGATAAATTTGTGGGATGCCTCACAGCAGCCCGGAGACCCTCCATTAGAACTTGGCGATAGACCTTCAGGTGCTCCCTACCTTCAGCCATGTTGTATTCCCATCCCCTTGTGGGCCGGGTAAGGGAAAAGGAAGCAGCTATCAGTTCCTCATTGTCAGTGGGTTGCCCGTCATCACCCGGGACCAGTCGATGGCATTCCCGTTGGATTCGGTCTCTCTCCTCAGTGGTAAAAAGGACCTGCAACAGCTGCTGACAATCATCCCAAGTAGGGTGAAAAGGACACTGTCCAGGAGGCCGATTAGAGCCTGTGGCTTCTCGGTGAAGGAGGGAGTTTGCAACTTCCAGTTATAGAGGTCACTCGTAGAAAAAGGGAAGTAAGCTGGGGGGGGTCACCCCATCCATGTTGGGGGAGCTGACTTCCCTCAGTGGGAAGGCTTGAACAACTCTTTCCCCTCCCTTAGGCCTAGTGTGCAGTGGGCTTGGCCTGGGAGAGGTGAGGCCTGAGGCTGAAGAAGGAAAGGGAAGGTCCTCTGATTCCCCCTCTGGAGGAGGAGGGGGAGCTCGTGGTCTGGCTTCAGGAGGTGGAGAGTCCTCCTGATGTTGGCCCCCCAGTGTGGTCAGAGCATAAGGGGGCGGGAAGAGGAGTTCTTCCTCTGGGGCTGACAGGGGGAAGACTGGGGGCTTTGAGGGCTCCTTGGGTTCCTTCTTTTTCAAAGGGAGGAGAGCGACTGGTGCTTTTGAACCTGGGGGAGGAAGGTGAGGTTTCAGCCATTTGGGAGGGTGTGTGACCAGATAGTGCTAGCCCAAGATATAGGGGATCTGGTCTGGGTGTCCTGGAAAGCCAAAGACGATTTTATGCACCCTGTAAATAAGAGTTAAGTCAAAAGAGCCCTCAGAGGGCCAGCCAACATTAAAGAAGGGCCACTTGATGGAACAGAAGGTCCTCAGATGGCCGGGCTTGACCTGTAGTCCAGACATCGTGGAAGCTGCCTTCCGGAAATCTGAGACATGGTCAAGGACTAGGTCAAGAGGCATAGAGGAAACCTGTTGACCCATCTTGGGAAAGATCTCAAGGAAGAACAGGAGGAGAGAAGGTATTAAGGTGAACAGGAACAGGAGAAGCACACGGTAATGAAAAAGAAACTGCAAGAAGGAAGTAGAGAGAACCGAAGAAGGAAGCTCTCTGCGAGCTGGCAGAAAAATTACACAGCACACAGAGTCAGCCTAAAAGACTGCTCCTTTCCCAAAGGGGGCCAGGCCAGAATATCCCCTGGATCCCCCACCCAGGGAGGAGTTGGGGCGTCCCCCGGTCTCCTTTGGCTCTAAGACCAATAGCGTGTCTGCCTGGTCTCCCGTGAGCCCCAGATTGTCCAGAAACCAGAGAAAAAGTCACTGAGGCCAGTTGGCAGACAGACGAGTGCTTGTCCCAGAAAAACAAAAAGGGGGGGGGGTGTCTGTCCAATGTTCCTGAATCTCCGACGAGCCCCTAAAATGTTGGGGTTTGTGGTTCAGGAATGATTGGAGACCACCCAATACAATTCGAACTTTAGAAAATTTTGTTATAAAACATTCCAATTCATGAATGACTAGTTGGGCACAGACTCCAGAAGCCAAAGAATGGAGACCCGCACCGAACAATAGCAGGCCGGGGCTTTTATTGGGGAACTCCACAGAAACCCACACGTGCCAAGCATCCTTTAAAATGATTGGGCGGCCCCTTATCCTGAGTATGGGAAATTCTTATTGGTAGGGGCTGTCTTCAGGGTTTTGGAATGTGCTGGCTGTAATCTTTAGAGCCAAAGGATCTTGTTTATTCCTTGCAAGGACTTAACACATTTGAGCTTGCCTAACATGCCTGGGCTTGCCTAACCCATAGCCCTTGCAAAAGTTCTAGTCAGCTCACAGAATGGGGAAGCTTAATCAAAATGGAGTCAATGCAGTTTGAGATCTGACTCTTCAGCAGAAAGACTCATTGTTTTTGCTACTAACACTGACATGTTGGCACATTCATCTCTAATCTGTATGTCTCTGATTATTGCTAGTCATAATTGGTTGTACTTGAATCCGTGGCGCCTGTGTATGTCTATAAAGTCATCCCTGTGTATGTCTATAAAGTCATCTGGTAGATTTCAATGGTAATGTTTATCACCTCTACTAATTAACATGATGTAAATTTCCATGCTTCCTCCTCAAATACAATACACTTAAAAAAATTGTTGATTTTTTTGTGTGTGTGTATATCACACAGAACATCCCAAACCATCTTATTCAACTGCACACCCACTTCCCAGATGTCACCCTCCCATAGCATTCCCCGCCCCCAGAGCCCTTATACTCTGATATCCCTGCTACTGTCTGCTGTGTTATCGGCACCCCCAGCCAATCCCCACTACTTGCCTTTCTGGTGAATCTAGTCAGCCTATCTAAAGGTCTTTGTCATAGGAGGGTCAGCTGTTCCTCATCTAGCGGTATTCAGTTGTCAATATTCCTTTGGATAAGATTGGCATCTTCTGTTCATTTTCCCAGTTCTCTGCTGGGTTACTATCTGGGAATCCTCTTGGCCACCCTGGCCAACAACTCAGAAGGAGATATCACCTGTCTGGAATTGTTGCTTGCTATGTAGCCTTTAGCTATACATATGGTCTCTTATGAAATTATATTGTTCCCTTTAATCTTTGGTTATACTTTCCTTTTGGGTGTTTAAGTTTGGGTGTTTAAGGCCATATAGTTGGCCCAGATGAACCAATTTATTTTTACTCTTAAGGTCATTTGAGGGTCTGTTCCTCAGGGGTCACATAGGCTTGCGAGGAACCCCTGGCTCCTTTCTTTTACCAGTTCCGCCTATGCGAAGATAAGTCAAAGGTAGTACTTGACCATGGTTGGCTTCGCTTGGAAGCATGGAGGAAATGATTCCTGTGTGTTGACCCTCCTTTTTTGTAGACTGGACACTGGTTCAAGTCCATCTGGTGACTCCTTGATCAAGAGGACAGGTGACCCACCACAATTACAGGACATTTTGAGAGATGCTCATAGTCCCCTGGAACTAGTCGACCTAGGAGGGCAAGGGGCAAGGGTCCTTTATGTCCCTCTGACCAAATTATTATAGGCCTCAAAGTATGTCTGTTAAACACCCAAGAAAGTTAGTTCCACCGCTCTGGTACTTTTAATTACTGTATGTCATGTAGATAAATCTTGGACAAAGACCAGTTGTTCTCAGATAAACCTTACCTAGACATATATTTCTTGATCTGCTAT
>NW_008336857.1:412762-413769 GCF_000622305.1 Nannospalax galili
CTGTTGTGATGTTTCCCCTTTCATCTCTGATTTTGTTGATTTGGAGGTGCTCTTTCTTTCGGTTAACTGGGCTAGTGGTCTGTAAATCTTGTTTATATTTTCTATGAACCAGCTCTTGGATTCTTTGATCCTTTGTATTGTCTTCTTTGTTTTGATTTCATTAATTTCTGCCCTGATTTTTTATTTCTTCTCTTCCCCTGGTTTTGGGTTTCATTTGTTCTTGCCTTTCCAGAGTCTTGAGTTGCAATGGGAAGTCATTTATTCGTGTTCTTTCTGACTTGTTATAAACTTCCCTCTTAGGACTGCTTTTGAAGTTTCCCAGAGGTTTTGTTGTGTTGTATTGTCCTTTTGATTTAGTTCCAGGAATACTTTTATTTCTTTCTTAATTTCTCTTTTGACTTATTCATCATTCAGAGGTGAGTTCTTTAATCTCCATGTGTTCATGTAGTTATTAGGTCTTCTTCCAGTGGTGATTGTAAGTTTTATTGCATTGTGGTCTGGTAGAATTAATGGAATCATTTCAATCTTTTTGTATTTGTTGAGATTTGTTTTGTGCCCCAGTATATGGTTGATTTTGGAGAAGGTTTCATCGGGTGCTGAGTAGAAAGTATGTCCTTTGGTGCTTAGGTGGAATACTCGGTAGATCTCTGTTAAGCCCATTTGATATATGGTATTGTTTAATTCAGATGTCTCTCTGTTAACTCTCTGTCCTGTTGACCTATGTAATGGAGACAGTGGGGTATTGAAGTTGCCTACTGTTAATGAGTTCGGGTTAATCTGGGTCTTAAAGTCCTGTAGTATTGTTTTGATGAAGTTGGGTGCACCAGAGCTTTGTGAATATATGTTCATGATTGTAATATCTTCTTGATTTGTGGTTTCTTTGATCAGAATGAAATGGCTCTCTTTATTTCTTCTATTTCGTTTTAGTTTGAAGTCTATTTTGTCAGATATTAGAATTGCTATGCCTGCTTTTTTCTTAGTACCATTTGCTTGGTATATTTTTTCCA
>NW_008336857.1:414357-414965 GCF_000622305.1 Nannospalax galili
ATTCATAAGTTTGGTCTTTTTATGGTGTCACACAATTCCTGCATATTCTATTCTTGTGCTTTCTTAAATTTTTCATAATCTTTGCTTGAGCCGTCTAGTTCATCCACTTTATCTTCCAGTCTTGAAGTTTTCCATTTCATTCATCCTATTGGTGAGGCTTTCTCTTGTCGTTTCCAATTGGCTTACTGAATGTTTCATTTCCTTCTTCATTTCAGCCTGTGTATTCTTCAATATTTCTCTTTTCTGGATTCATTCTGAAGTTTATACCTATCTTCCTTCAGTTCTTTGATTTCTTTTTTTGTGTGTTCTTTAAATTCACTGAATTCTTTTATCATGTTTATAATTGTTCTTTTGAGTTCTATGTCCTGCATTATCTCTAGGGGGTTCTCATTGTACTCCTCTAGAGGACTATTGGTATTTGGTGGGGATAAGCTATTTTGGTTTTTGATGTTATTATTTTTTCTCCCTGATTTTGACATGTGAATTTCTTTTGTTGTTTCTGATTCTTGTGTGAGACTCAAGTCTTCAACTTTAGGTCTGCTTCTTTTTGTAAACTTTATGTGCCTTTGTGGTTTACTTTTTGGGCATGAAAAGCTGGTTCATCTAGG
>NW_008336857.1:416064-455598 GCF_000622305.1 Nannospalax galili
TTTTTGAGACAAGGTCTCTCTCTATCCCTAGCTGGCCTGGAACTCATTATGTAGACTAGGCTGGCCTTGAACTGACAGAGATCCACCTGCTTTTGTCTCCCACGTGCTGGGATTAAAAGCATGTACCACCATACTCAGCTAAATTAACTTTTAAAATTAAAAAATTAAATTAATATTTATATAGTGTGTTGTGTGTGTGTGCACTTTCCGTGGTACTCAGCTCCACCTTGTGGGTCCCAGGGATTGCAGGGATTGAGCTCAGTTAACCAGGCTTGGCAACAAGTGCTTTCACCTGCTGAGTCATGTTGCTAACCCCAACTTTCTGTGTGCACACAACCAGTTTGTCTCATCATAGTTTTAGAAATACTAAATCCCCATAATGCTTGGGCCTAGATTTGTATTTTCTGTTTATTTTTTTGCTTGTTAGTTTTGAGACAAGGTCTCACTATGTAGCCCCAGCTGGCCTAGAACTCACTATGTAGTTCAGGCTGGCTTTAATCTCTGACAGAGATTCACCTGCCTCTGCCTCTGGAGTGCTGGGATTAAAGGCGTGTACCACTATGACTGGTCACTTATTTTTATTTATGTGTATGTGTGTGTCTGTGTGAGTGTATGCCCCATGTATGTGGGTGACTGAGGTCAGAAGAGGGTGGCAAATCCCCTGGAACAAGAGACACAGGTGTTTATGAACTGCCTGGAAACTGAACTTGGATCTGGAAGAGCAGTAAGGGCTCTTTTTTTGTTTTATTTCTATTTTTGTGTGTGTGTGAAGAGTTTATATATTTCTTATAAAATTTATGCCTGATTATTTTTTTGAATTGGAACTATTTTTTAGATTTATTTTACTTTTAATTATATATGTGTCTGTCTGTATATGGTATGTGGGTATATGCACATGACTGCGGATACCTGAGGAGGCCAAGGGATGGGATCTCCTTAAAGCTGGAGTTAACAGGTGGTTGTGAGCCACCATGTGGGTGCTGGGAACTGAACTTGGGTCCTCTGGAAGAGCAGTAGGTGCTCGTAACTGCTGAGCCACCTCTCTAGTCTCCCAACCCTGCATTTTTTTTTTTTTTTTTTTTTTTTTGAGACCTGTAGCTTGCTATGTAGACCATGCTGGCCTCAAACTCAGAGATCTGCCTGACTTTGCCTCCTGAGTTATGGGACTAAAGGCATGCACCACCATGATCCAATTTGGAGCTTTTAAATTATATTTTCTAAGTAGTTATTACTAGTATTATATACAGTTAATGAGTTCGAATTTTTCATCTTTTATTCTTTGTCCTATGGAATATCCTTACTAGTTTGCATAATTTTTTGGGACTAATTAAAAAGTTTATTTTCTCAAATAGTCTTAGGTAATTAAATAATCTACAAGTGATTATATACTGTCTTTTCCTTCCCAATATATAAATCTCTCACTTTGTTTTTGTCTTTTCTCATTGACTATTGACATTTAAATCAGCTATTTTGACACCAGAGACACTTTTTACACAGCCTAAACACAAATCACTAAATAATCTTTGTTTTTCCAAAATGATATCATAACAGTTATTCTATACCAATTACCTACTGTGTGGCGCTAAGCACGTTACACACGCTAACTTATTTATTCCTTATGAGGTCTGTATTGCTATAATATCCTTTTAATCAACAGAAATATCAAGCCACTGGCTGAAGGTTGAACAAGAGGTGTTTGGACTTGAACCTTAGCTGTGTGCTTTCTAAAGTCATACTGTAAAGGACTAAATCCCTGATAAGGAGACTGGCCACTGACGGGGGGTAAAAATGGCACACTTCTACCTTCTTCTTGGTCTATAGCAAAGGCCTGGGCTCCCCTCCCCTCTACTCCAGCTAGCAGGGCCCCTTTTCTAGTTGACAAGTCCAGACCAATTCAGATAAGACCAAAACTGAAACTGAACACCTCTTCATTTGAAGCCATAAACCTAACTGCCCTCTCTTCTTTAAGTTGACCAATCCAAAATTACTGGAAGGGGACCCACCAAAAACAGTGAAAAAGCCCAAGCCCACCTGGTTTCTGAGTCCCCTCTTTACTTTGTGAATATGTGTTTATATGTACTACTTCACTTTTGATAAAATTTGTTACCTGTTGCTTTCTGCTGTGCCTGAGTTTTTTCCTCTTTCAGGGTTTTTTTTTTTTTTTGAGACAAGGTTTCCCTGTAGCCCCCGCTGGCCTGGAATTCACTATGTAGACCAGGATGGCCTTGAACTCACAGAGATCTGCCTGCCTCTGCCTCCCAAGTGCTGGGATTAAAGGTGTGCTCCCGGCCTGCCTTCTAATTTTTTAATTGTCAAAGAAAACAAACCTTATAAATACCTCTGTATGGTAACAATGCCATTCTAAATTGCTTCTAAATGAATGGCATGAAAATGGCTTGATTTTCCTGACTATGGAAGTAAGACACATTTATTCCAATGGTACAGTCAGAAGCCGGGCATGGTGGCACACGCCTTTTATCTCAGCACTTGGGAGGCAGAGGCAGGGGGATCTCTGTGAGTTTGAGGCTAACTTGGTCTACATCGCCGGTTCCAGGCCAGCTGGGGCTACAGGGAGACCCTGTCTCAAAAAGAACAAACAACAACAACAACAACAGCAAAACAAAACAAGTGGTACAGTCAGCAAGTGTGTGGCTCAGTGAGGTCCTGGGTTCAACCTCAGCACCACAAAGAATCAATATGAAGTTAAAACAAAACACCAAATGGTGCAGTCAAATTAAAAGGGCATGGTAGTGCACAGCCCTTACCACTTGGACAGGCCCTCTCATGAAGCCTCCCTCCTATCTAGTTTCTCTTTTGACTTTTTCAGTAAATTGCTGGTTGAGCCCTCTACCAGCATGGGCTTCATTCCTCAGTCAGCAGGACACGATCCACAATTTACTGTCTCAAAATAGATAAGTTAAAAGAGGACCTGGGCTGAGGGTAGCTCAGTGGTAGAGCATTTGCTTAGCATGTGCAAGAACCTGGGTTCAATCCCTAGTGGTACAGAAAAAGCATAAATAAAAAGAGTTACCACCATTTCATCACTATGACTTTTTACTGTTGTAAAGCACCCCATAGCAAGATGGGCTGATGGCTGCTTTGAGCAATTTCATGTTGAGGGGTTTTGCATATGGTGGTTTTTTGTTTGTTTGTTTTTGTTTGTTTGTTTTTCTTTCTTTTTAAGACAGGGTCTCTTTGTAGCCCCAGCTGGCCTGGAACTGACTATGTAGACCAGGCTGACCTTGATCTCACAGAGATCCACCTGCCTCTACTTCCCCAGTGCTGGGTTGAAGGTGTGTACCACCACACTGAGCTATGCATCTGGCTTTTTAAGCATCCCTTTTAGGCTCCTGATAATCCTTGCACTGAAATGTCTCAGTCAAAAAATATTCACATTTCAAAATTTGACAGAATTGCCAACTAAGTATTTCTTATCCAATGTAAGTCTTACACAGTAAGATTGGCTTGGCAGTATAATTATTGCTACCCAATAAGGGAAAATATTTTCCTTCTGCTTTCTCAGCAGGTGGAAACGTCAGGGCTCTGCAGCTGCTGGCTGCTGTTACTGTTATTTCCATTCTGAGAGAGAACACAAAAATGGAGAACAGTTCCATCCCAAGTTATATACTTTTCAGGTTTTAAAATTTTGAAGTGCGTGTGTGTGTGTGTGTGTGTGTGTGTGTGTGTGTGTGTGGTGTGTGTGTGTGTGTGTGTGTGTGTGTGTATGCACGCACGTGCTCAGGTGCCCACAGAGGCCAGAAGAGGGTTAGATCCTGTGGGCTGGAATTATGGGTGGTTGGGAATCATCCGTCATAGGTGCTAAGAACTGAATTGGGTCTCTCTACCACAGCAGTGAGTGTCATCTCTCCAGCCCCATTCTGGTTTCATTTTTATTTTTATTTCTTGTTTTCTTTTATTTGCTTTTTTTTTTTCTTTTTTATACTTTGTCTTCTGTCTGGTATTTTTTAAGAAGTCATTATGCCTCATTGAATACATGATCCAAACAAGGATTGTCCTGAAACTTGTAAATTTCACAAACTGCACAGGGGGGTCTAAGCAGCTGTTTGTGGACAGGTGAGGCATCAGACGGTGCAGCAAGCATGTTCTCCCTGCAGTTTCACTCTGAAGTGAAAGGAAATTAAGCTTCAGCCCCTCACTTGTCAGAGCCTAGGTCTTCTTAAGACACAGGAAGGACACAGCAACGTGTTCAGACACTTTCGTGTAAGTGGCAAAAGCTGACTTTTGTATTACTTGCTTCAAAACTTTTCTAGGCTTTAGGCCCTGTAAATCTGAATCTACTTCTGAAGAGGCCGTGCCTGATGGATTTCACCAGAAAGTCAGGCTTCATTCCAAGCCAGGGCACACTGGAATGCCAAGAATCATGTAGGAATGCAAAGAAAGCAGAGCTCTGACAACTCAGCTACTGGGTACAGAGAAACTGCAGGCTGGGCACCAGCAGACCCCTGGGGAAAAACAAGGTAGAACTCCTAACAGAGTTTGTCTTTAGAGTGGTGAGCAGCAAGTAGCACTAATCAGGTTTTCATTTCAATGTCTTTGAGAAAGATAATCCTCCTCAGAGGAAAATACCATGGCTCACATGCTGTGCCCTAACTGTTCTCAATCTGTGGAGGGGCTGTGTCATTTAATGGATAGTACCCTGGAGTGGTACTAGTTCCAACTACTCTTCTATGTAACCATGTGACTTTGACCACATAATTAATTCTTACAACCTCACTCAGCAGGGAAAGGAGCTTGTTGCCAGGACCTACATGATGGAAGGATGCTGTCCTCTAACCTCCATGTGCGCACCATGGCACATGTACCCCATCCGCCCCACCCCCAAAAATAAATGTAATTAAAAAAATTTAATGAAGATATTGGATTAGCAACCTTACTTAGAAACTTAAATAATTTTATGGCACAGAGGTAGAATTTAAATGATTTCAGTAGTGACACGAGGGTATTGCTGTGGGAAAAAAAATATGATGCACATGTTGGTAGGGAGATTGACAGATGGAGAAAAACTGGACCATATGGAATCAGGAAATTTGAGACGTTATCTCTTCCTGCTCAGCGAATGTGCCAAATGTGAGCCTCTCATCCTAAGAGCTATCTTCTTTTTAGCAAATGGGAAGACATTAGACACATTTCCAAAATTAAAAGAATATTCACATCATGTCAAAATGAATAGGCAGCAATGTGCTAGGCTCTGGGAAGGAAATTTGTATCGAAGATATGTTTTTTGCTATTTAGGAGATTATGACTAAAATAGAAATCACCCAGATGAAATTATTAGCAAAACACAAGTGATGTGATAAACTTAACTCATAACTAATGATGAATGATATAATAAAATCGATCCTGTGGAATACTTTGCCACATTTATATGCATTAATATGGAAAGGTTAGGAATTGTTAAATGAAAATAAGCAACAATGTGAAGAATATGACCACGTTTTAGATATTTTCTTGTTAAACATAATTTCTCAGAAATTTGATATACAAGACAAGGCCTCTCGCTCTTTGATGAGATTAGGGAAAAAAATCACTCTGATCATACAGGATCACAATCAAAACCAAGAAATTGTCCTTACCACAAAAATGACCTCCAGGATACTTCTGACCTGGTTAATAGGAGGGACTGCTGCCAACTTCCGAATGTAGCCACAGCTTGTTTCTTTCTGCTTTTTAGATAAAAATTAAGGCACCAATAATAGAATCATCCTGGCTTTGTGATGACATCCAATCCAGAGCTTCTGCAGAATCACCCGACACAAGTGTTTTTAGCACTCACTGAGAACCTGCATCTCCTTTAAGACAAGAGGTCAATAAACTCAACTTAGTTGAACTACAGGTACATTCCTGGTGTGCTTTTACAGGAGAGTGCTAAACAAGAGATAGGCACTTAAGGTGGACTGGTGAGTGGGGCTGAAGACATGAGAGTTTCACCCTGCCATTTACTTTGAAAAGTTCAGATGAGCATGACATTTACATATTTCCACCTTAACTTGATGGAAAACAAGGATTTCCTCACTGGTTGAATGAGCAAAGTATGGGAGGAACTTTCAGAGAAAGATCTGACTGTGGCAGACTAGTTCTTTGGAAAATTTGAAGGGTGGGGGACAAATGAACTCCTGAATGCCTTACCAATCTGCATTCCACTCTAACATAACTACTGTGAGGGAAGTGGACGTTAGGGTTAGTCCCCACCTTCTGCTAACCACATGTGTGACTTTGAGTGAGTTTTTTTCTTTTTTCTTTTCATTTATTTATTTTTATTTCATGTGTTAGTGTTTTGCCTGCATGTAAGTATACCCATGTGTGCGATGGCCATGGAGTCCAGAAGAGGGCACCAGATCCCACTGGAATATGGACAGTTGTTAGCCACCATGTGTATGCTGGGAATTGAACCTGGGTTTTCTGCAAGAAGTAGCCAGTGTTCTTAACCACTGAGCCATTTCTCCAGCCCCTCTTTTTATAAAAAAAGAATTTGTTTTTATATTAAGTGTATGAGTGTTTTATCTGCATGAATGTAAATGTATCTGTTCAGGTAGTGCCCACAGAGGCCAGAGAAAGGTGTTGGCTTCCCTGGGACTGAAGTTATAGATACTTGTTGGCTGCCATGTGGCTGATGGGAACCAAACCCAGGTCCTCTGCAAGAGCAGCCAGTGCTCTTAACTAATGAGCCAAGGTTCATATACTAGTGAGTAAATCCACTGTCTAGAAAACTATAGATCTGAGTAAAATGTGCTTGTGTATATATCTGGATCCTGTTGAATTTTGTTTTTTCTGTCTTCCTTTGTAAAATGCAAATTCACAGAGTTGGGAGGATTAAATACTATACACCATTTATATGTATAGTATTTGACATATTTGCTAGTATTATTATTATACTAGAAAGGAAGCAGCTTAAAAATATCTCAGGAGTCCGAGGCTGGAGAGATGACTCAGTGGTTAAGAACAATGGCTGCTCTTGCAGAGAACCTGGGTTTGATTCCCAGCACCCACATGACAGCTAACAACCATCTCTAACTCTAGTTCCAGGGGATCTGACACCCTCTTATGACCTCTGTGGGCACTGCACGACACGGGTACACTTACATACTCAGGCAATATACTCACACACATAAAATAAAAATAATAAATAAAATATTTTAAAAAAATCAGGTGATGGGAGGCAGGATCCTGTCCTTTATCAGTAAGGCAACATGAAATGATGTAGGGGTGTGTTGATTTTAAAGGCATGCAGTTGAATGAAGACTTTATTTGCCTATTTTCAGTCATTTTCAAAGGGCTTTTAATGCTAGGAAGGTATATGAATCCCAGAATTTCTTGGAGAAAAACAGTTAGTTGAATTTTCTGTGAGAAAATAACATTGGCATTGGGTAAGGAACTGTGGGGACCTAAAAGCCCCACCTTGCATAGGTCCTAAAGGAAGTTACTGGGGGCCCGGCCTGGCTTGCTTTGAAAGTCTGAAGAATACTTCCCCGCTGCTGAGGAGTGCATGAAAAGTGCCTGACCATCCTTAAGATACACCCTCAGGCGGGGAGGAGGGAGTTCCAGGTGCCTTTATAAGCTTTGTGACACTTGCAATAAATGAGTCCCTGTTTGACTAGACTCCCCGTTGCCTCTGAGTGTCCCCGGGTAATGGGGGTGGCGTGGGCTGGCAAACCATGTGCTTACTCATCCCCAATCCTCACCTCGCTGGGGGTTGTGGGTTTGAGTCCCCGGCAAGGAACACTTTGGGTAGACAATGGGTTATCCCTGCAATATTGAATGCATATCTGAAAAACTTCAAATGTCTGGAGGAATGATTTCCTTCTTAAAATGGATCATATCCCGCTCTAAGCACAGGAATCAGATTAATTGGAATTCTTTCCCTGTACACAATAATTCAGCCTATGGTGTCACTGTGACTAAAAGAATCTCCCTTTAAAGTCTCACTGGGAGGGAGTCAGCCACTGAACAGAGCCTTCCTTTCCTTAGAACACATCCCTCAAAATGTTGAAATACTCTTCCCGCCAAGAAATTGCTGTTCCATATTTTCATAACTGATTCACTATCCAGTTTCAATTTCTGTGTAAAATACTGGTATAGGTAAGATTTTTAGCATCATGCGAAATTTGTGGACTGATATGCAGAAGAGATTGTATATGTAGGTGATATTAAATAAACATTGAGCTTAAATACTGTGAAATAGGTAAGCGTTCACAAATGGAATTATATACACTCAGGGATTTGCTTTAACATAAACCAGCTGACTGTTGGAGGGGACCCTGGGGTATAGTGGAAAAAATTGGCCAGGTGTTGATATTATTGAATGTGGGTAATGAACTGGGGAGCTGATTATATTATTTCCTCAACTTTTGTCAATGTCTGAGATTTCCACATAAAAATTTAACTCTCTAAATCCCAATAGTTTGTGACATTCTTTTACATGAATGAAATATGTTCCCTTGTTTTTTGGTCTTTTGAGACTGGGTCTCCCTGTAGCCCCAGCTGACCTGGAACTCACTGTGTAGACCAGGCTGGCCCCAAACTCCCAATGCCCAGCTATGAAATATGTTCTCAAAAAATTAATAATTTACACCGGGGTGGTGGCATCAGCCTTTAATCCCAGCACTTGAGAGGCAGAGGTAGGCAGATCTCTGTGAGATCCAGGCCAGTCTGGTCTACATAGTGAGTTCCAGGTGGGCTGGGGCTAGGGAGATCCTGTCAAAAAACAAACACCCCAAAAATTAATTTATGAATAGTTGTATAATAAAATATAAAATATATGCTAGATATGATACACACCTATAATCCATCCCAGCACTTGGGATGCAGGCAGGCAGGTAAGGAATTCAAGGTCACCCTCAGCTACACAGTTTGAGACCATCCTGGACTATATGAGACCCTGTGTTAAAAAACATCTATCTATCTATCTATCTATCTATCTATCTATCTATCTATCTATCATCTATCTATCATCTATCTATCTATCTATCTATCTATCTATCTATCTATCTACCTACCTATCATCTATCATCTATATCTGCTGCTTACAATGTGTTAGGCAATAATAATATAATATATGCACCTATAATTATATATTATACACATATATCATTCTACATACAATCCCTCTCCTTTCCACTTCCTACTCATCTTTCAGGACAGCATCTCTGTAACCCAGGCTGCTGCAGGTTTGGAACTTAGCCTTTAGCCTCAGCCTCCCACTTCTAGCTTATGCCTCTTTTTATTTATTTACTATTTTTATTTTATGTGTATGCATGTATTGCCTGCATGTAGATAAGTGCACTTGTGTCGTGCAATGCCCATGGAGGACAGAAGAGGCTGTGGGATCCTCTGGAACTGGAGTTACAGACAATTGTTAGGTGTCATGTGGGTGCTGGGATTCAAACCCAGGGCCTTCTACAAGAGCAGTCAATGTTCTTAACCGCTGAGCCATCTCTCCAGCCTCCTCTTTTTATTTTATTTTAATTTTTTTAAAGAATATTTTTATTATTCCAAAGAGGCAATTTTAAACACATTTTTCCAGAAATAACTTGAAGCAGGTTACATAAAAAATATATACAATGAAGTTTAAGGGTGGAAAAGTAGTGATAAGAAATCAAAGACTAGGGGCTGGAGAGATGGCTCAGTGGTTAAGAACACTGACTGTTCTTGCAGAAGACTGGGGTTCGAATTCCAGCACCTACATGGCAGCTAACAAACTGTCCAGCTAACAAACTGAACTCCAGTTCCAGGGAATTTGACTGCCTCATGACACGGGTGCACTTACCTACACTCAGGCATAACACTCATACACATAAAATAAAAATAATAAATAAAACATTAAAAAAAAAAAAAGAAATCAAAGACTAAAGCCAGTCATGGTGGCATACGTCCTTAATCCCAGCACTTGGGAGGCAGATCCCGGCTGATCCTGTGATTTCGAGGCCAGCCTGGTCCACTCAGGGAGCTCCAGGCTACCTGGGGGTCACAGGGAGACCCTGTCCCAAAAAGACCAAAAAAATAAAATAAAATAAAAAAGTCAAAGACCAAAGGATTTGCCAACATGGGGTCAGCTTTGGTGGAATAATGAAGGTTTCCAGGTTTCCATTAGCTCTGTTCTTTTTTTTTTTCATCCTAACTAGTTTATTTGGCTAGCTAGCAGGGCATAGGGTGGGGGGTTTCTCTTTTTATTTTATTTTTTATTTTTTTCTTCTAGGAGCAGTCAACAAATTTATATGCAAAGGGTGTTCTTTCAAACCCGAAGCCACCACTGGTAACATTTTAGAGAAGCTAAAGAAAGGCAATATGCATCTTGTTTATTTAAGCTAACAGAGTCCTTATGTAGAAAGCCTAGAAAGTGAGTGATCTAGTGGTTGGAGCAGCCTGTTCCCAGGGCCTACAGAAGCCTGTCACTGAGACAACTCCCTCAACTGCCTAGCAGCTCAGGCCGGTCCCTATGGTAGAGCAGCAGGCTGGACCTAGTCAAGAGTTGGGTTTCACTTTATAACCTGGATGTACTTGAAATACAATTAGTTTGGCATACAAAGAAGGCAGAGGCAGCAAAGAAAACTTTAAAACTTGAGATTTTCCAGATTGTGTTGTTTTTTTTTTTTTAAACAAAAGGTTAAAAGTTGAGAGACAGGCTATTATAAAGGAAAGAGCTGGTTTGCTGGGGAAATCACTCTCCCTGCCTGGAGTAATCTCATAGCCTGACACAGAACCTGGGCCATCCCCCTTTTTATTTTTTTTTTAAAGCTGGAATTACAGGTGGTTGTGAGCCATCTGACATGGGTGCTGATAACCGAACTTGGGTCCTTAGCAAGAGCAGGAAGTACCCTTGCTGAGTCATCTCTTCAGCCCTCATGTATCTTTTTAAACAGCTGCAACTGCCTGTGTCCGAGACGTTTTGTGCCGTTGTCGCCGACAACTTCCGTCGTTAGTTTCTTTTTAATTTTTTAATTGATCTGGGATTGGCGGGTCGGAGGGATAACGTTTTTCTTACTTTGCACGTTAGTCCTGGGCGGGGCATTTCTGGTATCAAGCCTGCGAGCAGAGCCTCCTGCAGGGAGGGCGGTGGGCTGACTCGGACCAAGTCTGGGTGCTCTGAGCCCCCAACCTCTGAGCTTTGGTGTCTGCGAACTGAGCACGGGTGGCCGTGTGGCGCCATCTGGTGGCCTAGAGCACCGGGCGGAGCCTGCGCAGTGGCGGGGACAGAGCCAAGGGGGACCTGTTACCAGTCCAAGGCTGATGAGCCAGAGGGTCTTGCACTGGGCCTTAGGGCAGGGCTGCAGACAGGAGCTACATGCAGGGCTGAGCTGGAGGCAGCCGCGGAGCCAAGACCTGCGTGTTTTTGCCTAAGCGCTTAAAAAGGGGCTCTTTAACATTTCCGAGTACCTACAATCAACGTGTAAGACCTCGGTGTATTTCTTTGTAACTTCACTTATCAGAGAGGATTTTAGGGCTGGAATTATTTCACATCATTTTTGTTGTTTTCCTTTCCAATAGCCATCTTGGATGGGTGAAGAACAGGTGAGACAGCCCTCTTCAGAACTCAGTCCTATCAAGTCAGCAGTGCCAAACCCCGTTTGTGGGAGGGACTCTGGGCAGGGATTTTGAGTACCTTGTTGCAAAGACTGAGATACTCTGAAGCTGGCAGACAATTCCCCTCCCTGATGCTGGAGGGGGATGGCACAAATGTAGATACAGAAGACTATTTGCTGGCTCTGGGAGATGCAGTGTTCTTGGTTCACAGAACAAGCAGCTCCACCAGAGCAGGGGCCAGGTACCAACTCCCTTTCCTACAACATACCAAGAGCAGTAAAGCCTGAAGAAGTGTCTACGTGTGCAGGGTGAACCCACAGAATTTCACTGACTACCAGAAGTGAAAGCAGCTCTTCATGGCACATACCCCATCCTATATACTGTATTACTATTGTACTAAGCAAATTCTGAAGGAAGTGCTTATTAGGGTTCCAAGCCACAGCAGCCCTCCCTGTCTCCAACAGGGCCTCACAAGCAAGCTCCCCCACCCCCCCCCCAGAAAAGGGAACCAAGTTGATAAGCACCCTGGTCTTTGAAGTCAAGAGAAGCAGACTCTTCTAAAAGGCAGCTTGCTTTTCCTTTGGTCTCTGAAGACAAGATAAACAGATTCCACCTTTTAACCAGAGACCTCGGGAGCCCCTTCAGCACAGCAGTTTTTCCCTTATCTTAAGAGGACAAAAACAAACACTTCCTGACCCAGATCCTGGCTGACAGAAGGGAGCAGGTTTTAACTGTCCTGCTCTCCCGCTTTCCCCCTGCCTAACTTAAAAAAAAAAAATCTTCCCACCTTCTGCACCCTCCAGAAACCTCCCCCTATAAAAGACCCCAGCTCACCCGGGGCAGACATTTTCCCTTCCCTGAAGGGAATGTGTCCCGCGTGAAATAAAACTCTGTCCTGCTTAGAGTTTTATCTGTGTCTTGGTACTTTCTCCCGATCAACCCTATTCGTCCTTTGGTTACTTTTACCTATCAGTGCTCTGCTGGGGACTCTTCAGCATGCAGGACAGAGGTCACATGCTGTACAGTACCTCCGGGGCAAGACCTTCAAGACTTTCATTCAGATCTGTCTGAAGATACTGCAGTGAAGCCCGTCTATGGAGGCCTTTCTGGCCAAGGATCATTGGTAGGTTAGTTTACTTTGTAAACACTGTACTTTGTGCTTAAGGGCATACATCACTATGAAAAAAAGGTTATGCTTGAGCGATAAAATCATTCATTGTATCAGTCGAATGAAAAACATATCTCAAATTTGCATTTAAGCAGGAAAATTTCTGCAGCTTAAGAGTGAGTGGTCTCATGTTGCCAATGAAGGATTCTTGAGGGGCTGGACTGGAATATGCTGCTCTCCAGGTAGAAATGAGGAACCTTGAATATGGTGCTGAAAACACCTGCCACATGCTTTGTGCAAGTGAATAAATTGTTGAGATGGTGATGGGATGGGGTAAGGGCCTTTGAACTCTGGAGACAACTTAGTTACTGGGAGTTGTGTTACTTTTCTGTCATTATCATAAAATACTTGAGAAAAGTCAACTTAAAAGCAGAAAGATTTATGTGGTTAAAGTTTTCAGAATTTTCTGTCTATGGTTGGATGGCCCCATTGCTTTCAAGCTAATAGGAAGGCAGAAACATGGTGGTAAAAGGACATGGTGAAAGCTGCTCACTTCAGTGGCAGACAGAAGTGGAGGACAAGATACACTCTTCAAAGGCTTGTCCCAGTGACCAACCCACTTCCTCCAACTAGGTTTCACCTTCTGACAGACCATTCAGCTGTGATGCCATCAATGGATTTACCTGTTGATTAGGCTAGCTCCCTTATGATCTAATTGCCTCATAGATATGATTTATTTTTATTACTCTCTCCTCTTTCTTCTCTCTCTCTCCCACACGTGTGCTGATGCCCATTGAGGGCAAAGAGGGCATCCCATCCCCTGGAGCTGGAGTTATAGTTGGTTATGAGTCACTCAAGATGAGTGCCAGGATCCAAACTTGGGTCCTCTGCAAGAACAATAAACTCTTGACCTCTGAGTCATCTCTCTAGCCCCCAATCACTTCTTAATAGTGCCAGTGGCTGGGGACCAAGCCTTCAACACATGAGCCTTCTTAGGAGACACTTCATATCCAAACCATAGCAGGAGCCAACCTCATGCAGGAAAAGTCACTCAGGCTTAGCAGACTCCAAAGAAAACAAATGAAGGAAGGCAGGGGTAATGTTCACACCTATATTGTTTGTGCCTCCTCAGATTCATAGGTTGAAAGTTTATAGGTTCAAATTCATAGGTAGAAAGTCTAAATTCTAAGGTGATAGCATTAGGAGTTGGAGACTTTGGTAAGTGATTGGTTGTGAAAGTTGAGCTCTGAATGGGGTCAGTGCCCTTATCAAAGAAAGGAAGCTCACTTCCTTCTACTTTGTGAGGTTATAGTCAGAAGACATCTGTCTATGAGGAAGAGAGTCCTCATCAGACCCAGAAACCTCGGGCATCCCACTCTCCAGAACTGTGAGAAAAACATGTTTCTGTTGTTTGTAAGCCACCCAGTCTATGGTATTTTGTTACAGAAGCCTGAATGGACTAAGTATAGGAGTATAGCAGTACAACTGCCGTAGCTTCTGGAGACTGGTCAAGTATGGATTTGGTGACTGAGTTAAGAGGACCCAAAGATTAGGGATCACATTGGGTTTCCTCCAATAAATCCCTTCACTTTTGACTCCTTCTGGTATGTATTAGTTACTTTTTTCATTGCTGTGACAAAATACCCTACAAGAGCAACTTAAGAAGGTAAGGCATATTTTGGCTCACTGTTTAAGGGTCTGTTTGGAGAAGGTGTGGTGGAAACAGCTCTAACAGTGTTGTCAGGAAGGAGCGTGAGGTGGCTGATCACATTGCATCCTCAATCAGGAAGCAGAGACAGATGAGTGCTGAGACTTTACTCTGGGTTTTCCCATCTCACTTAAAGTCTCTGGAAACACCCTCGAAGAACTGCCCAGAGATTTGTCTCCTTGGTGATTGCAAATCTCAGCCAGTCAAATTGATAATCAAGATTAGCTATCACACAATGCTAAACCTTGCAAGATCTAGTTTAGTTTTATGTAGGAAATGGGTTTTCATTGTTATCTATAGTTTCAACATACACCAATAGAAAAATTGGTTAAAAAGAAAAATGCAGTGTTTTGCTTGCATTAAAAGCACATCATGCCAGGTGTGGTGGCGCATGCCTTTAATTCCAGCACTTGGGAGGCAGATGGGGGCGGATCTTTTTGAGTTCAAGGCCAGCCTGGCCTACATAGTGAGTTCCAGGACAGCTGGGGCTGCAGGGAGACCCTTTCTCAGAAAGACCAAAAAAAAAAAAAAAAAAAAAAAAAAAAAAAAAAAAAAAAAGCACATCACTCAGGCAAAGGGATGTAATTTAAAAAAATTTTTAATTTACTTAACTTTTTTTTTTTTTTAAGAGAAATGTTGTGTTTAATGGTAAAACTTAGCACACTCCAGCACCAGGACTGGCATGGAGGGGCAGTTGGGTGACCCCACAGAGCCTTACATGGTGAAAAGGATGAGGAAGGCGACCATCAAACAGAAGAGCCCCATGGCCTCAGACAGGGCAAAGCCCAGAATGGCATAGGAGAAGAGCTGCTGCTTGAGAGATGGGCTCCTGGCATAGCCGATAATCAAGCTGCCAAACAGTTTCAACGCCAGCCCCTGATCCAGCCACACCAACTGTGGCGGCCGCAGCACCAATAAACTTGGCTGCTGTGTCAATGTCCCAGGAGAAAATGCTGGTCTGGAATTCCCATCTGGCTACCTAGAGAGGGGAACTGCTGCAGGGAGGCCATTTAGAAGGGGCCTCTGGTCTACTCAGGAGGGAGGCAGACACAGGCCTGATCAGACCCCTGGTACAGGAGTGGATCAGAACTGGAGAAATGATCAATGCCCTGGTGGTCTGCATTTTGTCTACCTGCACTCCCACTCCCGGCAGCCTGGCTCAGTACACCGCCGGGATGTAAGACTCTTATTCTGTGCTTTTGTTAGCTGTGGGCTCTTGGTCTGCAGGAAGGAGATGAAGTAGCCAAGATGCTGGCGTGGGTGACTTCAAATCCACATCTATGCCAAATAAATACAAAAATATTTTAATTTTTGCCTTCGTTGTCTCACTTTCTTTTGATTTGACAAGAAGGCCTGTATAAAGGGCCCATAGCATTCTTTCTAGGTTCAGAAATCCCTAAGCTAACTCCCCAGTATCCCCTTTGCTTGATTTCATCTTGGTTTAAATAACCATACTTGGGAGGAAGTCTCCACCTTTTGGACAAGACCAGAGATGAGATATGTGCTTTCACCAGAGAGACAAGGAAAGTAGGACCTACCAAGAAAGTGTTTGCTCCACTTTGTGCCCTTGACTGCTCTAGGGACCTCAACTAGGGTGGCTTAAGGAAACCTTAAGCATCTCCTGGTGGCCAAAGTATACCACGACTCTTGTTATGTCCTCTCTCTAGAAAACGTGGCAGGTCTGTTAGCACAGCTAGGAACAGGGTATCCTGAATCACAGGCCTGAAAACCAAGAATAGCGGAAGGAACCAGGGTGTTTGCTTTGGAAGAAATGAAAATTTCAAGGACCAATCTGACTTATGTTTGTTTGGAAAGAAGATGTTTTGTGTGACATTAAGGAGTGACATTGAGACAGGGAATGAGTTCTTGGGAAGCAGGTGTTTGCCTTGAGATTAAAACTAGGTACCTAGAAATAGAGAAGGTATTGCTGACCACAGGGGAGGGCCAAAGGAAGGAAAATTCTGGGTAGAAGGCTTCCAGTTTCTTCAGTCCTTTGCCCTAGGCCTTCAGGGAGAGCTCTGTTTTCAGTACTTTGCCAGTGACTGGTTCTATAACAGTTTCATGCTGCACAGACTACAGTATGCTCACATTTACTCCACACCCCATGGAAGGCCTGCTGTTTCTAGAAGTAGCATTGAAATATTTTGTCTAATCATATCCTGATTTCTGGCTCAAGCAGCCAAGTACAGATCCACATTTATAAGACCCAATTAAGTTGTTCTTTTGTTATTTTTATTTTTAATTTTATTATTATTTTTATTTTATGTGTATGTGTGTATTGCCTGCATGTATGTAAATGTGGCCATGTCATGCATTGCTGGCTGAGGACAGAAGAGGCTGTTGGATCCCCTGGAACTGGAGTTACGAACAGTTGTTAGCTGCCATGTGGGTCCTGGGATTCAAATGTGGGTCTTCTGCAAGAATAGCCAGTGTTCTTAACCTCTGAGCCAACTCTCGGCCCCTAAGTAGTTCTTTTTAAAAAATATTATTTATTTGTTTGTACATGTATGTACCTTAAGCCAGAAGAGGGAATTGGATCCCTGGAACTGGAGTTACAACTGCCCAACATGGGTGCTAGAATCCAAACTCGGGTCCTCTGGAAGAGCAGCAAGTGCTCTTAATCACTGAATCATCTCTCCAGCCCCAAGAGTAAGTAATTCTTTTAGAGTATTTATGGATGTGGCAGTGAAATGGTGACTACCGGGTCTGACTTCTCTGGATATTATTTGAATAACAGTTTGTGAATCCTGGCACCAGTGGGATCAGCTTCCCACTGTGAGACACTAAACATATCTCTTGGTTTGGCTCTGGCTGTCCTGTGAATTCTTCCCCTTAGCAGTCTCCGTAGTGCTGACTTAGGTAATTGGTTTGCTCCCAGTACCACATGAGGAATGACCAGGCTTGCTCCTGGAGTGAGCCAGTGTTTTTCTGGAGATGAGCGATCCCCTTTGGCAAGGACAAATTCTAGAATAATTGCCTGTCCAATGCTAGCGATACATGTGCAGACCTGCTGTTGCCTTAGTGGTGCTAAGTCCTTAAGGGCAAGAAGCAGGGGCTCGTTACTCTGAATCTCCAGGAAGCTAATAAGATGTTTCACCCTGAGGGCATTTGATAGATATTTGGTGCTTGCTCCTCTTCTCCCACATAAATCTCCAGGTTCCATCACCCAAGGAGTCTGTTCACCTTGTGGCTCCTCCTCCAAGCTCAGCTTCAGGGATCAGGCTTCAGGAGAGGAGTGCATCTTCCCACAGATGGTTCAATTTTGAACTTAATGAGCTGTTCTGGGTCCTTGGGTACCATGGTGATAGGTACCAAAACACAGAGCAGGAAGAGGGAATGAGAAAGGGAAGAATCAAAACATCTGCAGCTAGAAGCAGCCCTTTGGTGACGTGGATGTTTAAGTCCACAGGACTGTTTATCCCATCTTCCCCGTTTCGTCTCCCTCCCCTGGGAACGTAAATGCTTTTTGCTGCCTTGTACAAGCATGCTCCTGGGGTCTAAAGAGGAATAAAGATGCTGCCTACAAGCTCAGTACTTCTTATGTGCCATCTGACACTGCTCAGAGTGCTTGTACACACAGTAACTCCTTGGTAAATTGCTCACCCTTGTGCGGCAGATGGCATTCACTCTCATTTTTCTGACAAACTTGACCCTGTCTGAAGTCACATTGCAAGCAATACCCAGAGCTCAACAGCTGCACACGTCTCCCTTACACTCCAAACAAGCTATGAAATCATGAGAATTCCAGGGAGGTGGTAGTGGCTCAATAGATACCCAGTGCATTAAGGGCATTGTGCCTCAGGTAGAAATGAGCTGGCCTGAATGATATTAGTGCCTGGAGAACCAGCCAGAGAATCTGCATGAAGCCCATGGAAAAATAGGGTCAGAATTTTTGCTAATTTTGCAGCTCAAGCCACAGATGTACTCTCCTTTCTAGACTGACAGCCTAGACTAAAACAGCTCCTTGCTGGCACCAAAGAACTGTAGGACTCTATCTTAATGTGCTTGTGCCAACCCAAACACTAACCTGGGACCAGCTGCTCAGCTGTCTTCCTCCTCCTCAAAGCATTATGGGATAGACTGAGCTCAGATTGAGCCAAAAATAATACAAAACAGAACCGTGGGCATATATGGGAATGTTCCCATCTCATTCACCTGATGGTCCTCCACACTTGTCTGATGGAGCTAGGTGGCACATCTATAGCTCCAGCAACTTCATCTCCTGACCTTGCCCTCTGGTTCTCCTACTCTCTCACCTGTCAGTCTTTACTTTGCCAAATATGAATGACCTATCCTTGGAGAGTCAGTTCCAATATTATCCCCCTCTGATTTCCTGTTATTGAAAGTTAAAAGCAATTTCTTCCTTCTCTGATGCCCATAATACTTACTAGTGAGGGACTAGAGGTCTAGAACTCCTAGAAGTTTGGGTCAGTCAAGCTCATCTTCCCTCATGGAGGGAGCCAGAACTGGCCCTGAGACCATCAGTTCAGGCTCCCTTTACCCCATCAGCCAGTATAAGAGAATTGACAAAGGAAATGTGGACAGCTCTCCTGGGTAGGGGTAAAAACAACAAACAACAACAAAGTAAGGGTGTTTGCAAGAAGGGGCATTTGCTCCAGCTTGTTTGCTTGTCCCTAGGACTGATAATTTGTCCTGGGAATGTGGAGCAGGGTCAAGAGGGTGGGAGGAAGGTAGTAGGGAAGGGGTGTACAGCCAGGAGAGGGGACTAACGCCTGCTGCCTGGAGATCTGGGGTTGGCTGCTAAAAATTATTATTTTTAGTTTATGTGTGTGAGTGTATTTCCTGTATGTATGTAAGTGCAACCATGTTGTGCAATGCCAGCAGAGGTCAGAGAGGGTGTCAGATCTCCTGGAACTGAATGGTTGTTAGCTGCCATGTAGATGCTGGGAACTGAGCCTGGGTCCTTTGCAAGAGCAGCCAGTGTTCTTAACTGCTGAACCATGTCTCCAGTCCCTGGTTGGCCATTTTTATGTCCTCCTTGAAAAAATATCTATTCAAGTCCTTGAGTTGTTTTTCCTTTGCTGTTTAGGTGTCAGAATTCTTTATATATTATGGATATTTATCAGTTATATGATCTACACATATATTTTCCAGTTCCATAAGTTGTCTTCCAAATTGTTGATTGTGACAATGTCCTAAGATAAAGCTTTGTGGAGGGCAGGAATATATTTGAGGAAGAATCTCAGTAAATCATTGTGAAATGAAGCAAGGACCATTTACTGAAGATGATCAGACATGCATATTTATTTATTTATTTATTTATTTATTTATTTATATTTTATGTGTATGAGTGTATTGCCTGTATGTATGTAAGTGCACTCATGTGTGCAATGCCTGCAGAGGCCAGAACAGGGCATCAGATCCCAGGGAACTAGAATTATTGACAGTTGTGAGCTGCCATGTGGGTGCTGGGAACTGAACCTTGGTCCTTTGCAAGAGCAGCCAGTGCTCCTAACTACTGAGCCATCTTTCCAATTCTGAGACAAGCATGTTTTTGATGAGGTGGGATATGAGTTATGATGGGCAAGTAGAAATTCAGACTCACAGCCAGACATGGTGGAGAGGCCTGCAGTACCAGCACTTGGGAGGCTAAGACAGGAGGACTGTGAGTCTAAGGCCAGCCTGGGCTATATAATGAGTTCTAGGCCAGCCTGGTTGATTAGCATGATCATGTCTCAACAAAACAAAAACAAAAACAAATTGAAGATAAGAGCTGGATTAATGGCTCAGAAGTTAAGAACATTTTGTTACTCTTGCAGAGGGGCCTGGGTTCAGCTCCTTACACCCATGTCACATGCCTCACAACCACCTATAAGTCCAGGGGTCTAATGCTCTCTTCTGGCCTCCATGGGCACCCACACGCAAGTGGCAAATGCACACACAAACACACAAATAAAATTTTTTTTAGTGTAAGACAAAATTTAAAATAAATCAATTAAAGCCAGGCATGGTGGCTCATGTACTTTAATCCCAGCACTCAGGAGGCAGAGGCAAGCAGATCTCTGTGAGATCAAGGCCAGCCTGGTCTGTACAGTGAGTTTCAGGCCAGCTGGGGTTACAGGGAGACCCTGTCTCAAAAAGACCAAAAAAAAAAAAAAAAAAAAAACCCCAAAACAGAAAACAAAAACAATCAATTAATAAATGCACAATAGCCCTTGCGTCTGCACCTCTGCCTCCTGAGCGCTGGGATTAAAGGCATGCGCCACAGTGCCTGGCTTCTATGAAACAATTTAAAATGACTTTTCCCAGCTTTCCATCTGTCTTTTGCTTTTACTTAGGTTTTTATAATGCCATAGAGGCAAATTTGTTAATATTTTCTTACTTTTATTAGTTCTGGATTTTATGAGGTACAGTTAAGAAGGAGTTTACTCCCTTTGCATTACAAAACATTTCGTGCATCTTTTTCTATAGCCCACAACAGGAAAAAATCCACCCCTGAAACTGAAAAAAAGATTCAAACCAAAAAAATCCATACAATATTCAGTAGAATAAACTGCAATAATAAAACAACCATAATATAAAATGAATTGTAACAAACCATATAATTTGATAAAATCATACTAAAAAAGTGATGATTCCTTAATACCATCTACTACTAGAGTTCAGTGTTCTCCAATGATCTCAAAACTCTCCTCATTTAGTCATAAGTTTCCTAAGTCTTTCTAAAGCCTTAAAACAATGTCCTCCTTTCCCTTTTGTACACCTTATTTGCTGAAGAAACTGGGTCATTGGTCCTGTGGAATAACTAGCAAGACTAATGAACGGGGCTTCAGAGTTTTTTGACGTTCTTTTTCTCCCCAAGCTCTATTTCTCTAAGGACGTTCATTCGAAATACTGTCTTTTTAGAGTCACTTGAAATAATTCTTCTCAGTGTGATTATGAAATCAGCCTGATGTGTTGTTAGCTCCGTTTGTCACAGTTTGATTTTGATGGAAGGGAGCTGCTTTTTCCAACCATGAAAAAAATACCACAAAGATACTAATCTAAGCTTTGTTATCTGTCTCCTCCAGTCAGCTGTCACCCTCTTCCTCCTTTTAATAATGTTTTTTTAATCAGTCTTTGCTCTATCCTCTGGTTGTTTAGATATATATAGACGCAGATTGTTCCTTCAGTCCTAACAAAGAAAGGCAGCATACTACATTTACTCTGATCTATTTCTCACCAGTGTACCCTGGGGACCATGCTTATTCCTTTTAATAGTTCCACAGCAATTCATTGTGTGTAGTCTCCATAATTTATTCAACCAGCCCTCTACCCAAGGACTCAGCAACTCAAATGATTTGCTGCAGTCTTTGCTCTTAGAAATGGTGCTGCAGTGAATGACCCCTGAGCCACGTGTGTCATTTCATAATTCTGGTAGCTATGTTTGGGATAAACTCTCAGTACTGTGGTTGCTGGGGCAAAGGGAAAAGCACATGTAATTTTGCTAGATTACAAAAATCCCCCTTCTCAGAGACTGTACCATTGTGAGTTCTCATCAGCAGTTTAAGAGTCATCTTTCCTCAGAGCCTCAGCTCTAGAGTATATTATCAAACGTTTGGATTTTTGCCTTTCTGAAAGATATGGTTTCTCAGAGGACTTTAAATTTGCAATTCTCTTATGTGCAACAGTGAATGTATTTTCATTTGAAAATCTTTTCATGTGAAATGCTTTTTTTTTATGAGTTACTGGGATTTTTTTTTCTGAGAAATTCTTTATATTACGGCCTCTTGTCTGTGATACATTTTTTTTTTAAAAATCTTTTTGAGACAGGCTCTCTATGTAGCCTCAGCTGGCCTGGAACTCACTATGTAGACCAGGCTGGCCTTGAACTCACAGCGATCCACCTACCTCTGCCTCCTGAGCACTGGGATTAAAGGCATGCGCCACCATGCCTGGCTTCTGTGATATAATTTAAAATGACTTTTCCCAGCTTTCCATCTGTCTTTTGCTTTTACTTGAGTTTTTATAATGCCATAGAGACAAATTTATTAATATTTTCTTTTATTAGTTCTGGATTTTATGAGGTATAGTTAAGAATGAGTTTACTTCCTTTGCATTACAAAACATTTCGTGCATCTTTTTCTATTTATTTATTTATTTATTTGTTTGTTTGTTTGTTTGTTTGTTTTTGGTCTTTTTGAGATAGAGTCTAACTGTAGCCCTGGTAGTCCTGGAACTCACTATGTAGACCAGGCTGGCCTCAAACTCACAGAGATCCACCTGTCTCTGCCTCCCAAGTGCCAGGATTAAAGGCACGTGCCACCACACCTGGCTATAGTTTTATTTTTACGTTCCGATCTTGATTCATTTGTACTTATCCTGGTGTTTAGTGTGAGCAATAGATTCAGTTTTATCTTTTTCATATGGCAATCCAAATCCAATTGCATGGTATATCTCAATGAATCTCTTATGAAAATCTACATTCTATTGATCGCTCTATCATCTGTCTGTCTATCTGTCTGTCTGTCTATCATCTATCTATCTCTATCTATCTCTATCCATCTATCTATCATCTATCTATCTACCTCCATCTAGCAATCTAGCATTTAGAAGGATACAACTTAAATCTTTTTAGATTTTTTTTTTTTTTAATTGCATGCATCTGTGTGAGTATGCCACATAAGTACAGATTCCTGTAGAGGCCAGACTGGGGCATCAGATTCCCCTTGCAGCTGAAGTTACAGGTGGTTGTGAGCCACTTGATATAGGTGCTGGGAACTGAACTTGGGTCCTCTGCAAGAGCAGTTCTAGGCTCTTAACTGCTGAGCCATCTTCCTAGCCCCATAGTTTAAATCCTAAACATTCTAAGTCTAGATAATGGGATTTCTATTGTTCAACTCTGATCCCAATATGAACAGATGTCCTCTGTGAAGGCTGGGACATTTGATTTTGAAACCATGTAAATGCAAATATAATGTCGGTTTACTAAATTATGTTTAAATATTTTATTTAGTATTTTTATTTTATGTGTATGAGTGTATTGCCTGCAAGTATGTAAGTGCACCCATGTTGTACAATGCCTGCGGAGGTCAGAGGAGGATGTCGGATCCCCCCTGGAACTAGAGTTACGGACACTTGTTAGAGCCAATGCACTTAACCACTGAGCATCTCTCCAGCCCTTACTAAATTTTTTTCTTTTAAAAGGAGTTTGTTCATGCTGGGCACAGTGTCATACGCCTATAATTCCAGTACTTTGGAGACAGAAGCAGAAGGATCATGAGTTGGAGACTAGTCTGGTCTACATAGCCAGACCCTGTCTCAGAACAAACAATTCTTACTTAGCAAGTCAAGCAGTAAGTATAGTGTATGTGCTGTGTTCACTGAACCATGCTGCATGTTGAGGGGAGATTAGAAAAAGAAAACCCTGAGATCTGGACAAATATCTAAAAGTCAAGTTGCCTTACCTTGAGGGGTGTGGAGGTCATAAGAAAGCCAAGTTAAAACAGAGGCTGGAAGCCTGGGAGGCTTCACAGAAGTGTCTTCTAGCTAGTCCTTGAAGGAGGAATAGGAGTTAGAAGGACAGGGCCAAAACAGAGGTACAAGCAGGCAATTGACAGTGTTGCAAGGAGAGAGGAAGAGAACCCTGAGGTGTTTGGTAGGCCCACAAGGCAGTGCTGGTCAATGAAGACATGACATGAGCAACTGACACTGTCCACTGAGCCTGGGAGCAGAGCTGTGAGCTCCTGACTGGAGGTGAGGGGGACTTCATCAAGTGGCACGCACAGGGACTCTCTAAGGAGACCCGGCCACACACTGGACCCTTCCCCAGGGAACCCATTTTTAGCAGTGGATACTGAAGCTTGTGGGTGCTGATGTCTAAAGGCAAAGAGACTATCAAGACTTGGGTTTGATTTTGCTCTGAATTACTCCTGTGATCTGAGGCCCTGTGAGGCCACAGCAGGAGTCAACTGCTTCTAGCCTTATACAGATGGAAGCAGAGAGCTGCCTGATGTCTCCTGCCTGGCAGGTGCTGTGGAGGACAACCATCCAGGTTCCCATGGGCTTCTCCACAGCACTCTTCCAGGCACAAATCTTTCCTTCCCTCCTCCTGTTACCAGGGAAACTGGGGTTCCCTTTTTGAGTGCTTAGTCTCATAACAAAAAAATTTTAAATGGACTCAAAAGGAAGATCAAGGACCATTTTATTAGAGTTTGAAAGAAAAACAACAACCAAGAACCTCAATAACTTCTTGGAAGAGGGGGATGGAGAAGAGGAAGAGAGAAAACCAAGTCTTAAAAAAAAATTATTTATGCCAGGCATGGTGGTGCACGCCTTTAATCCCAGGGCTCAGGAGGCAGAGGCATGTGGATCTCTGTGAGTTCAAGGCCAGCATGGTTTACATAGTGAGTTCCAGGTCAGCTGGGGCTACAGGGAAGACCCTGTCTCAAAAAGACCAAAAAAAATTATTTATATTTTATGTGTATGAGTATTATGCCTGCATGTATGTAAGTGCACACGTGTCATGCAATGCCCATGGAGGGCAGAAGAGGGCGTTAGATCCCCTGGAACTGGAGTTATGGACAGTTGTTAACTGCCATGATAGAAACTGAACCCAGGTCCTCTGCAAGAGCAGTTGGTACTCTTAAGTGCTGAGCCATCTCTCCAGCCCTGCAAGCCATGCCTTTTGGGTTAGGGTCCAAGAAAGCCAACATGTTCAGATATGGAGGTCAGCAAGCAGCTGCATGGTGGAACCGGAGCAGTGCTCAGAATGAGAAAGCCGAGTGCCAGGGAAAGCATGCTTAGGCTTTCGACCAGTATCCAGAAAAGAGATAGAAGGAAAAGGAAAAGCTGTTTTCAGCAGACCTAGCAGGCAGCACAGAAGCTCTGTAAGCAGCTTCTGGGAAGTATAAGTTCATTATCTCATGAAGGGGATAATTATTCCTGCCCTCTCCTTACCATGACTTTGGATAAATCAGTGTCCTGATGGGTGGTCTCCTGTCCAGGTGATTGACAGGCCCAGTTGAATTAACTCTTAAGGAAGATGACAATAGCATGTGTATTGACCAGTTTTAGTTGTCAACTTGACACACCTGGGTAGAGGAAACCTCAACTGCGGAATCATCTCCATTGGAATGACCTACAGCCATATTTGTGGGGCATTTTCTTGATTGTTGAGTGATGTGGGAGGGCCCAGGCCATTGTGGGTGGTGCCACCCCTGGGCAGGTGGTCCTGTATTGTATAAGAAAGCAGGCTGAGCACAGGCCAGAGGAGCAAGCCAGTAAGCAGCTTATCTTCATGATCCGTGTTCTAGGTTCTTGTCCTGAGCTCCTGCTTTGGCTTCCTTTGATAATGGACTGTGCTGTAAGCCAAATAAATCCTTGTTATGGAGTTTGAAAACACTGGGAAAAACACCACCAGACTCAATTCAAATGTAATTGGTCAAGTTTATTAGGACTGTAGCCATCTGTGGTCCCTTAGTCAGATTTAGGACCCACAGCCCCAAGGGGAGGGTTGGAACTAGCTTTTAAAGGCAAAACCCACAAATACCATAGGAATTTCATCACATGAGTAATGCCAGGTGGTCCTGAATATGGTCAGGGCACCCAAGTTAGCACATAAGTAAACTACAGAAGCCAAAGCAAGCTTGTGTTAGTTCTTCTCCTAGCGAAGTATAGAGACTTTGGCAGTAAGGCACTTTCTGATTAAGTGCAGCTACTGTGTCTGGGAAACCCAAGGTCAGCTACTCCAAAGAAAGCACTCTTCTAGGGAGAAGCAACTAAGTTCAGGTGCTTAACCTTGAAGCTGGCTATTTTTCTAGCTTTTGAAGTTTAAAGTGGTTGCTTTATACAAAATGAAGTTACTTTGGCTATTACAATTTGGTGGGCTCTGTTTGGGGCCATAGCACCCTTACTGCCCCAAGTTGGTTTGGTCTGGGTATTTCTCATAGCAACAGAAAGTAACTAAGATAGTATATAATGTTCTGAGCTTTGGAGCAGATCAGAATGTCATGTCTCCACCCAGGGTAAGAGGCAGAACCTAGATTCCGTACTTTTGATCAAGAGAAAGTAGCTTTCCCTTAATGGGCCTAACAAAGCCCTGATCCCTCCACTTTTTCATTTAGTATTTTAAATACTAAGGAAGGACAGTTGTGATGTTTCCCTTTCTAGTGTTACCAGGGAAATGGGAGGTGGGGTCCAAAGCTAACCATGAGGACAGGGGTCCATCCTCAATGGCCACCAAGGCTACTAATCCCTGTTAGCTACCTAACATTGCCCTCTCAAGTGTTGGCATCCAAAAGTTATTTGGGACGTGGACTGAAACTGGGGTCAAGAGTCTCCACTCTGGTTGACTTTCAGGCCTTGGAGGGCAATCAAGGAGACCCAGGTAGATGGAGTTAGACTGCAGCAGGATCATCTGAGTGCAGATCAATTATAAGTGAAAGGAGATAAAATTAAAACTGCAGTTGAGTACACAGATCCAAATATTAATAGGAGCCTTACAAAGATTATAGTAGATATAACCCATTTCTACCATGAAAATTCAGAGATTCAATTCCAAAACTGTTCATCAAAGGGGATGGTAGTGTCTGGATTGGAGTTTGGGTCATACCTTCATATAGGTTAAAAGATAACAAGAAACCAGACCAGAAACTGGAGTCCCCAAATACTTCTGACATTTTAAGGAGGAACCAGAGTCTTATTTTGGCATGCCTGGCCTCTTGCAAGGACAGAGCCAAGGACGAGAGTCAGAACTGCTGTGTAGATGTCCTTGCCTTAAACCACAGGACCAGCTTCTCATCACTGCTCTTATCACTCCTCCAAGTAGTTGGAAGAAGCAATAGCGTCAATATCAGATGTACAGTGTCAAGGAAAGGGACAGGCAACTCCAGCAGTCCCAAGCAGCCATTTGACCACCGGTTGCACTTCAGAGCCTGTTTCTTTGAGTGTAAAAGTAACCCCCCTCCACTTTTAGTTATCTTTTTAATCTTTATTTTATGTGTATGAATATTTTGCCTGTATGTAAGTGTACCACGTGCGTGCAATGCCCACAGAGGCCAGAAGATGGTGTTGGAGTCCCAGGGACTGGAATTATGGATGGTCGTTAGCTGCTATGTGGGTGCTGGGAATTGAACTCAGGTCTTCTGGAAGAAGAGCAAGTGTTCTTAACTCCTGAGCCATCTCTCCAGCCCCTTTTAGTTATTTAAAAATTTTTATTTTGTGTGATGTTGGGAGTTGAGGGTATTGTAGCCTAGTGGTAGAATGCTTGCTTGGCATGCACAAGGCCCTGAGCATCACAAAAATAAAATATAATAAAAAGTGTGATGCTGGGGATTGAATGTACCACCTTGGCGCATATCAGGCAAGCACTCTACCACTACACTCCCCAATCCTCAGTTAATACACAAGATTAACTGTATTTGATGGGGACAGGAAGCTTTGCCAGTCTCCCCATCTGTGACTGTGCTGGATAGCTTTAGTGTCAACGTGATGCACCTGGGTTGAGGGAGCCTCAATTGGGGAATTGGCTTCATTGGACTGGCCTGTGGCCATATTCATGGGGCACCTTCTTGATTGTTGAGGGATGTGGGAGGGCCCAGCCCACTGTGGGTGGTGCCACCCCTGGGCAGGTGGGCCTGTGTTGCATAAGAAAGCAGGCTGAGCAGGGGCCAGGGGAACAAGCCAGTAAACAGTGTTCCTCCATGGCCTGTGCTCCAGCTCGTGCTTCCAGGTTCCTGCTCCGAGTTCCTACCTTGGGCTCACTGATGAACTGTGACCCAGGAGATGCAAGCTGAATAAACCCTTTCCTCCCCAAGTTGGTATTGGTCAGAGTATTTTGTCACAGCAATGGAGAAACAAACTAGGACAGTGACTCTTTGGAGCTACTGTGGGGCTTGCACTCATGCCTGTGTCTCTGGGCTTCCCCTGGAGTGCAGAGTCCCCTTCCTTTTGATTTCTCCCACTTTAGGCTAGGGAGAGTCTGTGGAATTATCCTGATTTTTTTAACTTCCTGGGGTGGTCTATTTTTGCTTTTAACAACTCCTGTGGGCATCTAACCTAAACTTCCGATGCAGCAGGAGTGGGGATGTCTGAATACTGCTTTTCTCCCCTTAGTTACTGACCCTCCTAGTCCTCCTTGGTGGGTTATGTGGCGAGACGTACAGAGGTTGGGCTCTCAGTTGGAGCCTGGCATCTGTCATTACTGGCTGGGTCTCTTGGGGTGAGTGATTTAGTTTTCAGACTGTTTCTGTATCTTTACCTAGTTGTGGTAAGGATGAAACAATACAAAGTGCTGGGCTTATGGGGAGAACTTCCCGGTCGATCAGCAGTTTCTCTGAAACGTGCAAGGGTCCCTCTTGTACAGACACCATCCTTCTGTGTTTTGAGTCCTGTCACCATATCCACTCTGTTAATTCGTCCCCTCTGTGAATGTATCATTGTCCACTGAGGCATGAGCTCACCCAATGTGCAGGAGCTTGTACTATGGAGGTAATCCTTTCCAGCAAAATTCGTACACCAAGATCTGACTTCCAGGCCCAAGGAAAGAGTATACTTAGGACATCACCTGCACAACAGGATCTCCACAGACGTGACTGTGTTTATGATCTTCCTTTCAGTTACCTGACACCAGTCTCCAGGGGAATTAGCCCAAGCCATCTCAAATTTCAGAGGACATTTCTGTCTGAGGCCGAGCTATCTTCTTTCTCCAAGGAACTGCACTACATTCTCCCAGAAATAAATGACTCAGCCTCCTTATGAGATGATCTACACTGAAAGGATAGCTTCCTGGGGGATGGGCAGAGAATTGGGGCAGCACATGAGGGAAGGTGAGGCTCCTGTGAGTCAAACAGGACATACATGGTTGCTCAGGAGCCAGGTTATTAGTGTGTTTGCTGAGTTCCCTTTGGAACAGCTAGGAACTGCTTTTCCCTCAGCTTTAGTCTTCTCTTGTGCACCTTGAGGCTTCTTTGATAATAAAAATGGCAGCACACAAAAACAGGTCCCCTGATACCGTCTGTTTCCTTCTTGAAGGGTCTCCCTGCCTCCTTCGTTCCTGGGCAGCCAGCCTTAGACCTAATGTTTAGGTTGTTTCTCCAGCTCATGCTCCTGGGTCTGATTTTAGCTCCAGGGCTATTGCTAACACTTCTGTGCACCTTGCATCTCAGAACCAATGTGGAGATAGACTCATCTGTTCATGTTTCTAAGCCAGAGGAAAGAAGACCAGAAGGTACTCCAAGTTCTTTGCTGAATTCCCTGTGTAACTCGATATATGTTATCCCTCCCTATAGATCTGATATTGGAAATTTCTCACAAAAAGGGAGATGGTTGGGGGCCAATGAGTCATTCAGGTATCCTCATATTACACTGGATACCAAAGTTCTCCCTAAATTAAAAACAGAATTAGATACCGTCATGCTCACAAGCAATAGAAATACTGTATACCAGTAGTTAAGACCAGTATTTAATCAAGTACGATATGATAAAGACTATTTGATGCCTATTTAGTGACATTTTATGTGTCCTTTTAGCCCATATTACATTAGCCATGGAGGAAGAATATGTATTTGCTATTGGTATAGTGTGTGAGTGTGTGTGTGTGTGTATGTGTTTTGTTTTGTTTTTGAGACAGAGCATCTCTATGCAGTCCAGAATGGCTCTGAACTTACTATGTAATATGTAGGCCAGGCTGGCCTCCAACTTACAATCCTCCTGCCTCAGCTTCAATTGGCACTCCAGGCATGTACCATCACATGATGCCTGACCTTGGGTGAGCGGATGCATAGTTTGCAAACTATTTATGCTAGATCTTTCTGTTGTATTAAAGAGTACATTTGGCTTTCTGTTGAGATCAGGGGCCTTCACATGAAGTTACGATATATGTAATAGTAACACCTGCACCAAGGTACACTAAGCACCAACTTCCTTAATTACTACTGAGCAAAGTATAGTTAGTATGCTGTTTACTGTTGAGATGAGGCTTGGATTTCTATTTACAACCCAGACACTTTGTAAACAATCACAGGGAGGTCATTTCCCTTTCTCTGGCCTGACCTCCTCCTCATTTACCTAGTGTGACATCGTGAGTAGAGGAAAGAGAAAATAAATGGAAACACATTCAAAGAGGCTTCAGGTTTCTGGCGCAAATTCTGGGTATTACTTTCAGACTGTAGGGAGACCAGGGATGTGGTTCCTGGGTTTGTCACTAAGGTGAGAGATGATGTGAAGCCTGTGGTTAGGCCTCCATTTCTCCATCTGTGAGTTACAGAGATTGACCAGAATGGACTTAAATGTCACTTGCAGCTGGGGAAGACCTAGAATCTTAATCCTGGCCTCAACACCAGAGGACTTGATTTTGTTCTTATGTTATGAGGGATTCTGGGTCTTTTCTTCAGATGGTAAAGTCAATTTGGGACACCAAGATTCCCTTTGAAATGTTTGAGATGCTTGGAGTGAGTGGGGAGAAAAAGTGTGAAGGTCATGTAACATAAAACAAGGCCAAAGGAAAACAAAAAGCAAACAAAACATGAGCCGTGGCCACCTGTAGGGCAGGCTTGCTTAGGAATGTGCTCTCTGAAGCCTTTCAGAGAAGAGTGAGCACCGTGTCTTGTGAAATCATCTGCAACAGGTAAAAAAGAACAGGTAAAACTGCTCAAGTAGCTTACATGTCAGTTTTTAACTAGAATAGAAAAATGAAAACAAAAACAATAAAACAAAACCCCAAGCCAAAAACCACTAGTCCCGTTGAATAAGAGACGAGCAGCAGTGATTGTGTAGCTCCTGTATACTGTATTAAAAAAGTTGCTCCACAAGCCTACCATTATTATTTTTTGAGACTTATTATTTTTATTTTTATGTGTGTATGTGTGTGTCTGTGTGAATGAATGACACATGTGCAGGTGTCTGCAGAGACCAGAAGAGAGCATGGAATCCCTTGGAGCTGGAGTTACAGGTGGCTGTGAGCACCCAGTGGGTGCTAGGAACCAAACTTGGGTCCTCTGCAAGAGCAGCCAAATGCTCCTAACTTCTGAGCCCTCTTTCTAGCCCCAGAATCTTACTATTATTTAGAAAATTTATAAGTGAATTTTTCAAGTTTAAGAAATATGATTTTAAGGGGCTGGAGGGATAGTTCATCAGGTAAGAGCACTGGCTGCTCTTGCAGAGGACCCGGTTTCGGTTCCCAACACCAACATGGCAGCAACCGTCCATGACTCCAGTTCCAAGGGATCTGACAACCTCTTTTGACCTCTGCAAACCTTGCATGACACGGATGCCCCCACCTACATGCGGTTAATTCACTCATACATGAAACGCACCCTTTTGCAAAAGTAAAATTTGCCTTTCTGAGTTACTTTCACTTTGAGTGTTCTTTGTTATTGATGGGGTCCTTGGACCTTGGATTTTGTTTCTAACACTTCCTCCTTTTCTTTCCTCTCTTCCTTTGAGATGGGATCTCAAGTATCTCAGCTTGGCCTCAAACTCTACACACAGCTGAGAACGACTTTGAAATTTTTATCTTCCTGCCTCCACCTCCAGAATTCTGGAATTATAGGCATGTGCCACCAAGCCCAGTTTACGTGGAGATGGGACTAGAATCCAGGGTTTCATGCATATTAGTCAAGCACGCTACCAACTGAGTTACATCTCCATCCCTCTTTTAGGGTTTGTTTTTTTTTTTTTTTTTTTTTTTTTTTTTGTTACGGGATGATAGGTCAGAAATAGAGATGGGCAAGGAAATGGCTATTTAGAGGCTAATGCTGCCTGAGATAAATGGCAGTTAGGCTCTGAACCTGCAACATCCCAGACTCTCCACAATCTCTGGAGCTCTAAAGGGTTGCCTTGAACTCACAGAAATCCGCCTGCCTCTGCCTCCCGAGTGCTGGGATGAAAGGCGTGCGCCACCACACCCGGCCCTCTTTTAGTTTTAAGTGACAGCAAAACTGAGTAGATGGTCTAGAGATTTCTCAATTATTTGCCTCTAAAAACGCAAAATCATTCAAATTGTCAACATCCCCCACCAGAATCTGCCTTTGCTGTATATTTGTATATTGACACATCATTATTACCCTTAAGTCCATGGTTTATATTGGGATTCCCTCTTGCTCTTTGGGTTTGCAAAAACTTATAGTGGTATTTATCCATCACTATAGCTTCAGGTATATTTCACTGTGGTAAAATCTGCTTTGTTTGTTGTTCTGTCTGTCTCTCACCAAGCCTCGATAACCATTGGCCTTTTTACCATCTTCATAGTTTGCCCTTTGCAGAATGGCATATAGTTATAATCAGACAGCATGTAGGGAGGATGTAGGTGAAGACAGAACAAAGAGAAGCAGGCATCACAGCAGATGAGTGAATATGAATCCCTCTCTGCCCAGGCAGTTGGCTTCCCAAAGCTGTGAGTGTGTCAGGCAGCCCGGGGAGGAAGGCAGGAAGAATCCACATTTCCTTAGGAAGGAAACTGGCTCTGAGAGGTCAAGAGAAATTTCCTATCGTCCTCAGCACAGGACTACTTATGAATCTGGCTTGAATTCAGTGCTTTTTAATGCAGCTCGGAAGGCTAAGAGAACCAGGGTCTCTATACAAGCTCAGAGAAGGACCTAGTGCAACATCTCTGCAGTGAAAGTAGAAACTCAGGCTTGCATTCAGTATGGAGATGGGTAGAACCGGGGAATGTCACCCAGAGTCAGGCAAAAGACAATCCTAGCCTATACAGAGCAGGCTAGCCTCAAACTCACAGAGAACATTTGCCTCTGCCCCCCAAGTACTGGGACTAAAGGAATATGCCACCTCACATGGCAAAAATAAATTCTGAAGTAAGTTGGGTGATCCAAGTTAAGCAGACCTAGACTCCCGTATGGAAGCTCTACACACTTAGTTGCCTATCCTTGCCTGCACATAGTTTGCAAGTTGTATTAAAAAATTGTCTATGGAGGCTTGGCATGGTGTCACATACCTGTAATCTAGCACTCAGGAAGTAGAAGCAGGAGGATCAGAAATTCAAGGCTAGCCTCAGCTACACAGCAAGTTTGAAGCTGACTGGACTACATGAGATCCTGTGTCATAAAACTACACACAAAGTGCCTTTGGGTTGCTTTACTATAATTCTAACTTTGTTTGTAAATTCTTTCATTTATAAGGTGTCCTAGTTTGTTCTTCATTGCTGTGAAAAATCACTCTGACCAATGACAACTCGGGGAGGAAAGGGTTTATCTGTCTTATGTCTCCTGGGTCACAGTTCATCAGGGAGCCCAAGGTAGGTACTTAGGGCAGGAACCTGGAGGCAGGAGCTGGACCACAGGCCATGGAGGAACACTGCTTACTGACTTGCTCCCCCGGCCCATGCTCAGCCCGTTTTCTTATACAACATAGGCTCACCTGCCCAGGGGTGACACCTCCCACATCACTCAATAATCAAGAAAATACCCCACAGGCATGGCCACAGGCCAGTCCAATAGAGGCAATTCCCCAACTGAGGCTCCTTCAACCCAGATGTGTCAAGTTGACACTAAAGCTATCCAGCACATAAGGGAAGAGCTCTGTCCCAGTGGCCGTTGCCTGGGTAGGAGAAAAAGGCTGTTGAGTGGCAAAGGCTGAGGGTTGCAGCTGGAAGGCCGCTCTGTACCCAACTTAATCTGGGGAGTAATTTTTTGTTGCTGAGGAATGGTGTGATAATGACGTGTCATCAGAGTACACAAAATATTCACAGTCATGTAAACTTATTTTTTCAGTAGTTAGGGACTGATTGATAGAAAATTTAGCAATGATTGCTAAGAATAAGGAGGCAATTAACTAAAAATTATATTGTAATCATCTTGTTTACTTGTACCTAGACTACAAGGTACATTCTGGGAGGGCCTATTTTTATTCTTTTTCCACCTGTGTTGTTTTTCTATTTATAGAATTAGGCATTTAGAAATTATTTGGTGAATTAAATTATTGAATGTGATTGATGACAGATACCATTTAACTTAGAAATGTCGTGTTCTAAACCTTATATTGTAATGCTTGCCTATAATCCCAACCATTTGGGAGGTGGAGGTAAGATTGTGAGTTCCAGGCCAGTCAGCCTGGGTTACATAGCAGCACCCATTAAAAAAAAGTTGGAATGGGGCTGTAGAGATGGCTCAGAGGTTAAAAACACTGCTTGCTCTGCCAGAGGACCCAGATTTGATTCTTAGCCATCTGTAACTCCAGTTCCAGGGGATCCGACACCCTCTTCTGATCCCTTGGGCATTGTACAACATGGATACACTTATACGTGCAGGCAACACACTCATACACATAATATAAAAATAATAAATAAGGGGCTGGAGAAATGGCTCAGTGGTTAAGAATACTGTTTGTTCTTGCAGAAGACCCAGGTTCGAATCCCAGTACCCACATGGCAGCTAACAGCTACTGTCCCAGGGGATTTGACAGCCTCTTCTGACCTCTGTGGGCATTGCACAACATGCAGGCAAGGCACGCATACACATAAAATAAAAATAATAAATAAAATAAAATAAATAAAACTTTTTTTTTTTTAAAGTTGGGCTAGCAACTGGAGAGATGGCTCAGTGGTTAAGAGCACTGACTGTTCTTCCAAAGGACCTGGGTTTGGTTCCAGCATCCACATGGTAACTAATAACCATCTGTATTTCTAGTTACAGATGATCCAACACCCTCTTCTGGCCTCTACAGGTACTGCATGTACATGCTACACTTACCTACATGTAGGTAAAATACTTATATACATAAAAATAATAAAATATTTCTTAAAAGTTAGGCTGGAGAGATAGCTCAGTGCTTAAGGGCATTTGCTGTTCAATTCCCAGCATCCAGGTCAGGCAGCTCACAACTGCCTGTAACTCCAACTCCATAGAATCTGATGCTCTCTTCTGGCCTCTGCAGGCACTCACACACATGTGGCAGACACACACACACACACAAAATAAACGTAATTTTTTTTGTTGTGCACGGCGGTGCATGCCTTTAATCCCAGCACTTGGGAGGCAGGAGGATCTCTGCAATCAAGGCCAACCTGGTCCACATACTGAGTTCCAGGGTGGCTGGGGATATAGGGCTACCCTGTTTAAAAATTTTTTTTTTAAAAAACCTGTCTTCTGGAGAAATTGATTTCACCTTTAATACATTTTGTAACAGAACAAGGATGAGTATGTTAACGAATGAGTGACGAATAAATCAGCAATGAAAACAATAGGTGGAGCAAACAAGGAACAAATACATCAGCAGCCTCTTGGCCTGTCCTGGTGAGTGAGACTGTGACCATCTCCTGTTCTGAGGAACATTGAGTTTCCTCAGAGGTCTATAGTAGTCCAGCCAAATTTTGATGAAGATCAAAGGACTGAGATCAAGGCATCAGTTTGCCTCACCCTGGAACCACTTAGTGTTGTACTGTCTTGCATCCCAGGCTGCAGTATGGAACCAGACACAAATTAAAGCAGTTTTGACAGAACGATGGTGTGAGCACTTTACCTTCTTAGGGATACTGGCTTTTTTCCCTTTGTACGAGGGACCATATGGCATCATGTCCCAGAAGTATATTTACATTTGGGTCCCTCACAGGACTGATGTCCCATGTGTCAGCTTTCCCCTTGATTTTCTTCTTCAAAGGCCTTTCCCTGTGATATCCTATGCTGCTCTGGAGACCTAGTTGATTTCATTCAGTAAACAGCCTCAAGAGGAGAGATAGGTATGTGGGGCATGACTGAAGGAGGAAGCATTTCTGGAAAGATGGGCTCACATTTTTTTCTTTCTATGGCCAGCTGTTTATATGCCGGATGCCAGGCCAGGTGTGTAGAGGATGAAACAGTCAGAGACACCTAGCCCATAAACTAATGGAGGGCGTAGTGCAAATGTACAGGTCACTACCATAACGACAATAGATAAGGGCAACCACTTTATATTTAAGCAGTGATTTGCTGGTTCCTCTAAAGTGCCTCTTTTGCCCTCTTCCTATTAACCTTTGTTTCCTCTCTACCATTATCTGATTGCACTTTCTAGCCCATGGGCAGTGCACAGAATGGCAGTGCCTATGAAAAACAAGAATAATAAAAACAATAGCTCTCCAGTCAATTCTTATTAGTAGGAAAACACTAGAGACAAGGAAGAGTCATGTGTGTCAGGGGACTGATGCTGCCGGGAATGAGATGATTAATTTAGTTTCTAAAAAGAGGTTAGGTCTACCCAGGAACCAGGTTAAACACTGTGGGATTGTCTGAGACCTGGGACTAGTTGTTGGGACAGGAGAAGGACAATGACCCAGGTCTGGGGCAGTAAAGGCTTCTGGAAAGGACACACAGTTTTCTGTCTGTGACCATTTGTGTCTAACATGTGATTTTAGGAAGTCATGGTGCCTCTTTAAACTTCTTTATTTTTAAATTAAAAAATATTTTATTTTGATTTTTTTTATGTGTATGAGTGCATTGCCTGCATGCATGTAAGTGTACCCATGTCGTGCAATGCCTGAGGAGGTCAGAAGAAGGCATTGGAGCCCCTGGAACTGGAGTTACAGCCAGTTTCTAGCTGCCATGTGGGCGCTGGGAATCAAACCCAGGTCCTCTGCAAGAGTAGTCAGTGCTCTTAACTGCTGAGTCATCTCTCCAGCCCCTCTTTTTAAATTTTCTAAAAAGATTATTTTTATTTTATGTATATGAATATGCCTGCATATATCTAAGTGCACCACATGCATAAAATGCTGGAGGAGGCCAGAAGGTGGTGTTGGATCTCTTGGAAATGGAGTTACAAATGGTTGTTAGTCACCATGTGGGTGCTGGGGATTGAACCCAGGGGCTCTGCAAGAGCAGTCAGTGCTCTTAATCACTGAGCCATCTCTCCAGCCCCTGAACCTTTCTTCATTTGAAGCTTGACTTTGTCTAGCTTCACAGGGTTGTCCTAAGCATGCGAGTTGATGTCTGTAAATAAATTCTATCTTGCACACAATGCAGGGCTTAGTGACTGTCTCTTTTTTTCAGGGGAACGCTCAATTCTTGATTCACTGGGAGAAAAAACCAAGATGGGCAAGTATCCAACTCTCTATTACAAGAGAATTGGCTCAGTGATTTCCCTATGTAACCTTTCAAGGACTCCAAACACTGCACATCCTTCCAAGGATTCCCAACACTTTCTCAGGCAGCTACTCTGGTGTGATGCACATGATTTAATCTTAATTGAACCACCTCAACAACCTTGTAAGGAAGATATTTTCTTTACCTTCAGACAGAGGAAGAAACCAAAGCTTGGGTGAGTTCACTATGTCATGCCTAAGTCAACGTGGAGATTTGAACTCACACCTGTCTGACTCATGGCATATTCAGTTTTTCATTGTATGATATTGTTCAGCTTTGGCAGAGGTGGAAATAAAACCCAGGCCTTGCATCAAGCTATGCTCTGGAGAAATGAGAGAAAAGGTAATGGGGGTTTCTGGAAAAATCATCTTGTCTAAATATTATTTTGTGGAACAGGGTGGTGGCCAAGAGAGGCTTGTGCCCAACAGATCAACACCTGATCTTCATCTTCCATCTCTTCTTCTCCAGCATCACTTGGTAGTGATCCAAGATCCAACAATCCAAGAATATATCTTTGTCAGCTCACATGGAGCCCTGAAGCTAACCCAGCTTCCTCCCAGTAATCAGTTCAGGTAGCCAATTCAGGTGGGGACCTAGTTGGGGTACAGGTTGAGAGCAGAGTAGGGATGTGGGGAGGGCGAGGGACTGGCTTCACTCTAATTTTCCTCTCTCAGTGTAGTGCCACCACCTCCTCCCTGTGGCCTGCTTTCTGATGTCTCCATGGTGTTTTCAAGTAGGGGGAGGGGAAAGACACAGCCAATCAAGAAACACCATCGTCTAATCAGGTCACTTGGGAAGCCCCTTATCTAACCCAGCTGGCTCTGAGCCTTCTGCCTGGGGATCATTCTGTTTTGTAACATCAAAGCTGACCTCAAGCTAGGCCACTCGGTCTGGATCATCTAAGCAAGCACAGCAGCCATCTCCCAGCAGATTTCTGTTTTACTGGCAGGCCTCCAGAAGAGGGTGTTGCTGTCCTATCTATCAATTAGATAGTCTGTCAGCTAGCAAATAGCATCACTTCAACTTGATTGGGTGACCATGGGTAAACTTTTGCTGACAGGTTTTTTTTTTTTCTTTTTGGGTGCAGAAGTATCAAAATTTACTAGAGATGTTTTTAAAAAGAGCCTTATAAAAGGAATAGGCAAATGCAGCAAGGTTATTAGACCATTATGCCAAAATCAATTTGCATTTTAATTTATCAGCCACAGTTAGAAAGCAAAAAAAGCTTAAAGCTAACATTTGTAAGAAGAGCAAAACCTAGAAGGAACCAAAATAATTTTAATGAAACATGTTAAAATAGAGTTTGAAAGAAAAAGGCAACAAACAAAACCAGGAGGAACTTATGGAACAGGTAATTCACAAAATAAATAAAAATGGCCAATAAATACACAAAAATGCACTCTTATTAGTAATCAGAAAAATTAAAAACTAAGCAAGTGAGATGCCATTATAAGCCCACATGATTAGTAAAAACCAAAAGAATTTGTTCAAGAATTGGGGAAGATATGGAGGGATAGAAACCAAGGTGCTAGTGAAAGTGTAAATAAGAGCAGGCACTGTGGACAGTGAGTTAGGCATTGCTCATCGAGTGCCGATGCGGAAGTACCTATCCCCCAGTTCCACTTAAGAGACTCTCTACATGTACATAGGATACTGAGAAAGGTATATTAGAAGTGTTTGAGAGAAGGCAAAACTCGAAACAACCTAGATGTCCACCAAGAAAAAAAATAGTTGAATAAATTGTGAAATAGATAGACAACTGAATACCATAAAGCTGGGAAAATAAGTAGACAGAAACCAAACTTTCCACATGGAAGGGAAATGGAAAAAATGGGTTGTATGAGGTTCATTAATATTCATTCTATTTTTTTTTTTTTTAAGTGAAAAGAGATGCTTGTTTAGTTTTTAGGCTACAGGAACTGAGTTAGCCAGTGCCTTTGATATGATTTGTTTTGGTCACATCAACTCCTGGAAATGAATTACTATTTTGTAATGCCATCATTAGAAACAGGTGAAAATGTTCCTCCCTCCCCCCAGTACTGATAAGTGAGCCCAGGGCCTCAGACACTTAGGCAAGTGCTCTACTTTTGAGCTACATCCCTAGCTCTTTTTTATTTTGAGACGGGGTCTCACTAAGTTGTCCAGGCTAACCTTAAACCTTTTTTTTTTTTTTT
>NW_008336857.1:455685-457304 GCF_000622305.1 Nannospalax galili
GTGTGTGTATGTGGGGCCATGAATGTGCCACAGTTTACATGTGAAGGTCAGAAGACAACCATGGGGTTTCTCTCCTTCCACCATATGTGTTCTGGGGATGGAACTCAAGTTCTTTGAGCCATTTCACTGGCTCAACTAGTCGTGAACTTTTGGTCCTCTTTCCTCAGCCTCCCTATAGCAGGGATTACAGACCGGGCCTGACTGAAGTAATTTGTTAACAATTTACTCTCTTCAGTTGTGACAGCTGTTGAAGGGGCTAGACATTTGGCGGCACTCTTTCAGATGTCTGCCTTGAATGGCCTGGTATTTGGAAGTACATAGGGGAGGATAGAGGACGGGAGATGAGGCTGGGGGTGGGTGGGAAGGAATGTGCTCCCCAGTATGCACCCTGCTGTGACCACATTGGTCCTGTCTCCTTGATATGGATGACTGGACCAGCTGTTGCTTCATGTGTCTGTCCTGGAATCTTAGTACATCTCTGGAGTCTGACTCTGGCCTGCGAGGGCATTGTAGACAGCAGGTGCAGCTTTACCCATGGGACCCAGTCAGGGAAACCTCTCTGGATCTTCACTTTGGACAACCTCCCAGCTCTTTCTGTCTGCCAGAGCCTTGTCCTCAGTTGGCTTCCTGATCTGAGACCAACTGACAAACACTGAACTGTGTTCTGTCCCTTCCTTTCCCATAGAAAAGTGGCTACTGACTTTGTCACCACATCCTCCAATCAAGCCAACAAGTAATCAACTAAACTGGGAAAAGTAGGAGCCTGGGACAAGGCTGAGAAAAGGCCACCCCAATGAGATTTTATGCTTAAAGTTTCCAATTAAAAAAGTGTCACTGCCAGGCGTGATGGGATTACACCTGTAATTTCAACACTAGGGAGGCTGAGGCAAGAGGATAGTGAGTTTGAGGCCTGGTCTCAAAGAAGAAAGAAAAAGAATGTATTAAAAAAAAGTCCCGTTTAGGAATTATCTACTGAGAATTTATATTTGGAGAACAAGGAAGACCTGGATCTTGCTGTTAAGGTGCTTACAACTCAGAGGGGAAGAAAGACTGTGAACAGGCAATTGTATAAGGATGAGATAAGGATAAGAGCTCAGATAAGGGCAGCTTGCGATGGAGCCCACTGGGACACTAGAGACCTAACAGAGACCCGAACCTAGAGAAGGTATCTCCTTAAAAGAGATATGAAGTTCAAATGCTCTGTGTGTGTGTATATGTGTGTGTGTGTGTGTGTGTGTGTGTGTGTGTGTGTGTGTGTGTGTGGGGGGGGGGGTGACTGCCGGGTGTGGTGGTGCACACTTAAAATCTCAGCACTTGGGAAGCTGAGTCAGGAAGATCACCATGAGCTCAAGGCAGGCCTGGACTATACAATAACCCATCTTGGACTACTGAGTGAGACAAACTTCAAAATACAAATACACACACACACACACACACACAGAGAATGTTCCAGATAGAAGTAGCAAGAGCAAGTCGGGCACCATGGTAGCACACATATTTAATCCTAGCACTTGGGAGGCAGAGGCAGGCGGATCTCTGTGAGTTCAAGGCCAGCCTGGTCTCCATAACAAATCCAGGCCAGCTGGGGCTACAGGGAGACCCTGTCTCAAAAAGACAAA
>NW_008336857.1:457334-483881 GCF_000622305.1 Nannospalax galili
AAGTGGCAAGAGCAAAGGCTCAGTGGTCAAGAACAAGGGTAGAAGCAACTAGAAAGACCAAGAATGGTTTAGAGCAGGGACACCAGGCCCAGAAACTGGGTGAGAGACTGAGAGAATAGCATCTTTCCCCTAGGAGCCTACTGGAAAAGCCCCCTCTCCCTCTCTTTTTCTCCTCTTTTTGTACTCCCTCTGTGCACTTGGGAATGTTTTGGTGACTCTGGATAAAACAAGAGGGCAATGGTACTGGGGCGAGGTATGTGGTAGACAATGACCCTCCAAAGGTGCCCATTTTCTAATCCTTAGAACCTGTGAATCTGCTACCCTGAAAGGCAAATGTGATTAAGGGTCTTGAGCTGGGAACATCATCTTAGTTTATGTGGGTGAGCCCAGGAAGAAAGCAAATCAGAATCAAAGAGACATCTGAAGTTGCTGTGCTACTGACTTTGAAGGTGGAGGAAGAGGCCACCAACTGAAGAACATAGGTGGCTTGCAGGAGCTCCAAACAGCAGGAAACAGTCTTTTCTGGAGCCCCTTGAAGGAACACAGCCTTGCCAACACCTCGATTTCAGGAATTCTTAAAAAATATTTATTTGTTTTATGTGTATGAGTATTTTGCCTACATGTATGTAAGAACACCACATGTGTGCAGTGCTGTGGGGGACAGAAGAGGACATCAGATCCTCTGGAACTGGAGTTAAAGACTTTTGTTAGGTGTCATGTGGGTGCTGGGAACTGAACCCAGGTCTTCTGCAAGAGCAGCCAATGCACTTAATTGCTGAGCCATCTCTCCAGGCTGGCCTTCAACTCCCAGAGAATGCCTGCTTCTGCCTCCCAAGTGCTGGGATTAAAGGTGTGCACCACCACATTCAACTGTGTTGCTTTTTTTTTTTTTTTTTTGTTTTTTTTAAGACAGGGTCTCCCTGTACCCCCAGCTGCCCTGAAACTCACTATGTAGACCAGGCTGGCCTTGAACTCACAGAGATCCGCCTGCCTCTGCCTCCTGAGTGCTGGGATTAAAGGCGTGCGCCACCACACCCGGCTTTTTTTGTCTTTTTGAAACAGGGTCTCCCTGTAGCCCCAGCTGTCCTGGAACTCACTATGTAGACCAGGCTGAACTCTTGCTTTTTTTTCAAAAAAGTATTTTATATTATTTTTATTTTATGTGTATGAGTGTATTGCCCACATGTATATAAGTGCACCTGTGGTGTGCAAAGCCCTCAGAGGTCAGAAGAGGGTGTTGGATCCTCTGGAATTGGAGTTACAGAAGGTTGTTAGCCACCATGTGCATGCTGGGAATCAAACCCTGGTCCTCTGGATGAACAGCGAGTGTTCTTAACCCCTGAACCATCTCTCTAGCCCCATTAATACCAGCGGAACAGTTTCAAGAGTGACTTGGGAAATGATTTTACTAGAGGAGGAGGTGCAAGACAGAGCCTCACTGGATTTCTGGGTCAAGCGTCAAGGTAAGATAAGGACTCATTCTCTGAGTTAGGGTGCACTGAGAGCCTGGAGGAGGGGTGATGATGAGGCATTCAGTTTAAGACATGCTAGATTTGAGGTGTCCGTAAGGGTTCAAGGTGAGGTCAAAGGTGTATGTGGTAATTGAAGTCTGGATCATGGAATCAGGAAGAGTGATGCTGAGTAGAAAAGAGCCCAAGACAATCTGACATTAGAGGGAATATCACGACGTTGGTTAAGGGGTAGAAAAATATACCTGTGGAGAATTCATTTTTTTGCTCTGTAACCTCAGTTACCTTTGTGTCCTTTCTGTGTTCCCCCAGGACTCTCTTGAGCTCTATCTTGTGTATAAATGAGTTTAAATCTCTACTCAGAATTCTCCTTCTCATCTCTGCTAGCACCCTTACTCCCCCAAAATGCCCTCAATGATAGCTTTCCAGTGTTCCTGGGCTTCAGTTCCTAGTTTTTCTCTCTCTTTTTTAAAAAATGTTTTATTATTGTTTTTATTTTATGTGTATGCCTCTATTGCCTGCATGTAGGCACCCGTGTCGTGCAATGCCCTCAGAGGACAGAAAAGGCTGTTGGATCCCCTGGAACTGGAGTTATGGACAGCTCTTAGCTGCCATGTGGGTGCTGGGATTCGAACCTGGGACTTCTGCAAGAACAGCCAGTGTTCTTAACTGCTGAGCCATCTCTCCAGCCCCCCTAGTCTTTCTTTTTTAAGACAGGGTCTCACTATACAGCCCTCTCTGTCCTGGAATGTGCTATATAGTAAAGGCTAGCCCTGAACTCACAGCGGTCTGCCTGCCTCTGCCTCCAGCGTACTGGTATTAAAGGTGTGTGCCACCATGCCTGGCTCCTACTCTTTTTTCAAGCGGAGTAGACCAGCATTTCCTGCACACTCCCATGCAAAATGTGGCTGCCATCTGAGCTGGGCCAGCGTCCCCAGGCATCATCCCCATGGGCTCACAGTGGCAAGCCTCCATTTTAGCAGATGATCTGGGCTACCTCTCTGAGTTCCCTTCTCCCCGCTGGCCTTGTCTACTGGTCCTGACCTCTTCCTCCCTGCTCAGATTTCAAGCCTTGTTGTTGGTTCCATGGGCAGGAAGGCTCTGCCCTTGCCATTGGAATCTGAGCTTAATTTTACCATATCAGAATTGAAGAACCCTGGCCCTAATCCCCAGCTTTTGCACAAACTGTTCTCTTTGCTTGGAAGAATGCCCTTCTGGAAGGAACCACTGGGTCTGTCTGACTCAACATTCAAAAGACTTCTGCAGAATTTTTTGTGCACTGGAGATAATTTCATTGTATCACATGGACTGAACATAACTGTTTACTGGCTCTTCACTATGAGTCCCTGGTGAATAGGAACCCTGGTCTATTCATCCCCAGCACCTAACATACTATACGGTTCAATTTTTTCTTTCTTTTCTTTTTGATTGGTTGGGCTGAACCCTTCTTGACTGTTGCCAGCGTGTGTTAACTCCCACAGCGAGGTGAGGTTGCTTAAGCAGGAAGATTATTTCCTTGCTGGGTTCCTGACTGGCAGTGTACTAATTAGCAACAGGTGAATAGCAGAACAAACCCACGATGTGCTTGGCTTACATAACCCAACCTTCTGCTGGATGAGCTGTCTTCCCGCCTCTGTTCATGTGCCAGGAGAGGCAGGGGTCACACATCTCCTGGCCTCCCTAATAGATACCTGTCCTTGGTCTCTTTGACCACTGGAGCCAGGCGACTGCAGGAAGGAATTTCGTCCGTCCTGGAATGTCTTGGCAGGCCTGAATCCAGGGAGAGAGAGAGCCAGTGGAATGTGTGAGAGGGAGACAAAGAGGGCTAACCTGGAATGGCTTAGCTGAGTCTCCAGGACTGGAAATCCTATCCCAGCCCCGTGCAGGCTGAGGGGAGGATTAGTGCTGAGAAATGCTGGAATAACAGAATCTGAAGTCGCGTAGGAACCAGGGTAGCCTGTGCTGCACTCTCTTGGCTGCAGCTGTCCTGTCGTGTCTGCGCTCTTGCTTCTAGAGGCGAGGCCCAGCTGGTGCAGGCCTGAGGAACGCTTCTCAGTTGCTTGGTCAATTCAGCTGACTCAAAGGGAGCTGAATGCGGCCAGAGCCCCATCTCATGTCTCTGTTTACTTTTTTTTGTACTTCCCTCAACTTAGAAAAAGAAGGCAGATTGATCAAATTACACTCTGGCCTGGCTGTACCTCCTCCTCCCCTCCAAGGTTAAAATAGTTGATTCAATAATGTGTTTAATAATCCCGGAAGCACTGAGCTAGATGACAGAAATCTTGTCTATTTCTGCAAAGGATGTTAAATCTAAAAGCCATAAATAGACCCATAAGCAGCAAAAAAGTGAGATATTTAAGATCTTAGGTCACCTTCTTCTAGAGCCATTCAGTGTTGAGGAGAAATGGCTTTTCTAAAGGAAATATCCATAGATCCATAGCCTGTTTCCAGCAGTCCCCAGTATGCCTTTAACATGGCATCTACCACATCTAGCCAGTTGGCACACAGCTGAGTGAACGGCTGTTTAAGTGCTAATGACCCTGGTATCCAGACTTCAGATGGCTCAGCCTGTATTAACCCAAAATATCATTGAATTATTTCCAAATGCTTCTAGCTTCCTGCTCCCCTCTGTGGCCCCAAACATCACTTTGAATCTACCGTTTTCTAAAATAGACTTAAAAAGTTGATACGCTGATGTTTCTTCTTGAACAATTTTTCTCCTGCCTTTCCTAAGAACACACATTTATCTGTAGAAACTGAGCTACTGTGTGTCTGCTTAATTTCCTGGGTGCAACAAGTGATTTTTTTTCCTGTGGGCTTCTGTCTGCCTTTTGCTTTCACTCTGGTACCTCTTTCTCATTAGCTACAGGAGCCTCAGTTCCCTTCCCTTGGGCTCTGGCATCCCTTCCCCACTCTGAGATGACAGCATAAGGCTCATTCCTCCAAGCGGTCTCCCCACCCCCAAGCTGGCAGCGATGGCCTGCTTTAGACCACTTTGCAGGGCAGCTCTGTCCCCTAGGGTTGAGTGCTCACTTTCTAGCCAATAAATTGCACATCTGTCATTCAAGTGCCTTACACCCAGCCATTCTTTCATGGTGGATGAACAATTTTGTGAGGGAGAATGGATGGGGTGGGAAGATGGGAGAGGTGGAGAACATTTGCTTATGAAATGTTTGTCAAGGGGTAAAAAAAATCAAATCCTTGATTTCCTTCCCTTTTTATAAAAATGCAATTTGGTGTTTTTATCTATAGCGAGGCTTCATAACCAATTCAAGGCTAATGAAGTTCTTTTGTTTTTGCTTTGGTTTTTTTGTTTATTCTTTTATTTTTTTTAAAATTTTATTTTATATGTATGAGTATTATGCCTGCAGGTATGTAAGTGCACCCATGTCGTGCAGTGTCTGCAGAAGCCAGAAGAGGGTGTCAGATCCCTTGGAACTGGAGTTATGGATAGGTTAGCTGCCACATGGGTGCTGTGATTTGAACCTGGGTTTTCTGTAAGAGTAGCCAGTGCTCTTAACTGTTGAGCTATCTCTCTAGCCCCTTGTTTATTCTTTTGAAAGGCATATTTATTTGTTTAATGTGTATGTGTATGTTCCTGAATGAATGTATGTGTACCACAAGCATGTAGGTGCCCACAGGGGCTAGAAGAGGGTGTCAGATCCCCTGGAACCAGAGTTACAGGCTGTTGTAAGTGCCCAATGTGGGTGCTGGTAACCAAACCCAGGTCCTCTGGAAGAGCAGCAAGTGCTTTTAACAGCTGAACCATCTCTTCAGCCTGTTAATTTTTTTTGAGACAGGGTCTTGGTTTGTAGCCCAGGCTGGTCTTGAACTTGCTATATAGCTCTGACTGGCCTTGAACTCACAGCTCCTCCTGAGTGCTGGGATTACAGGTATGAGCCTCCATATCTGGCTGTCTTCGGTCTTTATCTGACTCTGATCACCACAGCACAACAATCAGTGATCAAGTGTGACCATGGATATTTCAGTGACAGAACTTAGTGCACTGCTTAGCAGGTCGTGTTAGTTTTATGCCATTCAAATGTTGATTGAAGGAAGGAGTGAGTTTGGCGCATGTGATGCCACAGCCTTGACTTAGTTGTATAGTGGGATTCACAATAACAGTATCTTACCTCACAGAACATCTTTTTTTTTTTTTTTAACTTTTTTTAAATTAAAAAAATTTTTTTATTCATTATTTTTATTTTATATGTATGCATGTATTGCCTGCATGTAGGTAAGGGCACTCATGTTGTACAATGCCGGTAAAGGTCAGAAGAGGCTGTCGGATCCCCTGGGACTGGACTTACAGACTGTTGTTAGCTGCCATGTGGGTGCTGGGATTTGAACCCGGGTCTTCTGCAAGAACAACCAGTGTTTTTAACTGCTGAGCCATTTCTCCAGCCCCAGAACATCTTTTTAAAAATAATATATATACGGCCCTGAAGAGATGGCTCAGTGGTTAAGAGCACTGACTGCTCTTACAGAGGACCCAGGTTTGAGTCCCAGCACCCACATGGTGGCTAACAACCATCCATAATTCCAGTTCCAGGGGATCCAACACCTTCTTCTGACCTCTACAGGCATTGTATGACACGGGTGCACTTACACAATGCAGGCAATACATTCATACACATAAAATAAAAATAGTATATAAAATTTTAAAAATTGTATATATGTATGTATATATATTTAGACGTATGAGTGTTTTGCCTGCATGTATGTAAGTGCACCTGTGTCATACAATGCCCATAGAAGCCATAGAGAGTGTCGGATCTCCTGTAACTGGAGATTTAGATGGTTGTTAGCCACCATGTGGGTGCTGGGAATAAAACTGGGTCCTCTGGAAGTACAGTCAGTGCTCTTAACTGCTGAGCCATCTCTCTAGCCCCTCATAGAACATCTTAAATAAAAAAAAAAATACTTCCAAGCCCATCATAGTGGCACACACTTGTAGTCCCAACAGTTGGGAGATGGAAGCAGGAAGATCAGGAGTTCAGGACCAGCCTGGGCTACATGAGATCCTATCTTAAAAACTACCACTACCACCACTATCACCACCACTACCACCGCTAACACCACCCAAAACAAACTCATGTTTTTGAGGTTAGGTAAGGTAAAGTCTACAAAATACCTTTTGACTGCCACAGAGAAAAACCTCAATGCCTGCTCCCTCAAGGCAAGTATAAGACTAACATGACAAAAAAAAAAAAAAAAAAAAAAAAAAAAAAACCAACAAGCCATATGATGGGACCTGCGTGGTCCAGGTAACTTGGTGCAAATGCTCTGTCGGCTTTTACCTGACTCAGAGCCTGTCCATGGGCATTCTTGGTTAGACTCAGGATGGTCTCTGTCAGTTCTTATTAATGGAGCAACTGTGGAAGCTGGGCTGACAGAGTCCAAGGTTTGGCTTGGGAACTGATTCAAGGACAAAGGCCTCTGTGCCATCTGACCAAATACTGGGACCAGTCACTGCTGCATGACATTCATAGTTCACATCTGGTGTTAGGAAATCTACACAGAGCCAAAGACGGCATCCTGGCTGGACATGAAGGTGTCATTGACGAGATGTTGTACTCAAGTATGGCAATCCAGCCAGCAGCTGACAACACACAGAAGAGTCAATCAAGAATTAGTGGCCACCTTCTCCAATTCTCTAGTCCTAGAGGGGACCCTTCAAGAGGCCACCTACAGGATCATCACAGGTCATGTTGAATTAGAGCCACTGCAGAAGTAACTGAGCAGATGCATGGCAGAAAGCAGCTTCCTCCTCTAGCTCTTTGCCAAGCAGGCTGGTCAGACCAGGGCAGGCCCTCTGGGGCTGAGGCTCACTTGTTCTGATGGCTCCTCCCCAGTGCACTGAGGTCACTGCAGGTTGGGTTCATGCCTTTACCTTCCAGAACCCACCAATGGAGTTAGTGGTAACTGCTCACTTGTTCTGATGGCTCCTCCCCAGTGCACTGAGGTCACTGCAGGTTGGGTTCATGCCTTTACCTTCCAGAACCCACCAATGGAGTTAGTGGTAACTGCTCCTAATAAAAAGCTTTGCTGGCTGGGCATGGTGGAGCTTGCCTTTAATCCCAGAACTCGGGAGGCAGAGGCAGGTGGATGGATCTCTGTTGAGTTTGAGGCCAGCCTCGTTTACAGAGTGAGTTCCAGGCCAGTTGGGGCTACAGGTAGATCCTGTCTCAAAAAGACCAAAAAAAAAAAAAAAAAAAAAAAAAAAAGGGAAAAAAAGCTTTGCTGAGCAGAGCATACTGTGGTATGGAAATAAAACTCTTTAAGAAGTACCCACTTCTCGGGGCTGGAGAGATGGCTCAGCAGTTAAGAGCACTGGCTGCTCTTGCAGAGGACCCAGGTTCATTTCCCAGCACCCACATGGCTGCTAACAACCATCCTTAACTCCAGTTCCAGGGGATCCAACAGCCTCTTCTGGCCTCCATGGACTTTGCATGACATGGGTGCACTTACATGCAGGCAAAACACTCATACACATTAAAAAAAAAAAATCAAAAAGGAAAAGTACCCACTTCTGTCAGTGGTGGTACACACCTTTAATCCCAGCACTTAGGAGGCAGAGGTAGGCAGATCTCTATGAGACTGAGACCAGCCTGGTCTATATAGCAAGTTTCAGGTCAACTGGGGCTACAGGGAGACCCTGTCTCAAAAAACAACAAAACGAAACAAACACCCCCCCCCAAAATCAAAAAACAAAACAAAACAAAGCAAAAAAACCCCTTCTTCATCCTAATTGAAGGAAGTTATTTCTATGTTCCTGACCAGGAAAATTAAAGGCATAGTTCTTTGAAGATATTTAAAGTAAACAATAATCCCTCGGACTTTCCCATAGGAGCTGTTGGGCCCAACGTTGTTCCCTGGTTTTCTCCTTCCGATTTTGTCCTGTCTGTGCTCATGCTCTCTTGTACACCAGGTGCACGTCCAAGGGTATCAGGAGTAAGGCCTGTTTCTGAGATGGCAAATAAATAATCTGTCCCACATCCAAATGATTGTGGGACAGACTACAAGATGGTCTTTCACTTGTGGAGGCAGTAAGGGTAAAGAGAGTTGTAGTTGTAGAAAAGAGATTTGCATGAGGGGTCAGTTGACTGGAGTTGAACAGGAGGCCCAGTGGCACTCCTTCTGGAGAGGGGGAATGCTGGAGCCATTGGCGGGGCGTGGTGGCACATGCCTTTAATCCCAGCACTTGGGAGGCAGAGGCAGGTGGATCTCTGTGAGTTCAAGGCCAGCCTGGTCTATATAGTGAGTTCCAGGACAGCTGGGGCTACAGGGAGACTGTCTCAAAAAGACCAAAAAAAAAAAAAAAAGAATGCTGAAGGTGGGGCTGGGGAGATGGCTCAGTAGTTAAGAGCACTGGTTGCTTTTGCAGAGGACCTGGGTTCTGTTCCCAGTACCCACATGGTGGCTAACAACCATCCATAACTCCAGTTTCAGGGGATCTAACACCCTCTTCTGACCTGTGATGGCATTGCATGACATGGGTGCACTTATACACATGCAAGCAATACACTCATACATATAAAATAAAAATAATAAATAAAATAGTTTTAAAAAGAATGCTAAAGGCCACAGCAAGTGCTTCACACCCAGGTGCAAAGGAGGGCTCTGGGAGCCACAAAATGTGATGTGGCTGCAGCAATGTAGTGCTCTTCATAATACTAGACATTTATTGCGTACTTACTATATCCTTGGCACTGTTCTAAGTACTGGACATCCATTAACTTAATAAGCCTGCAAAGTAGATGCTATTAACACTCCCATTTTACAGGTGAGAAAACAGAGGCAGAGTCAGGATAAGTAATTTGTTCATGGTCATCCTTGCAGGATCTAAACCAAAACAATTCCAGAGCCAGGACACTTAATTGTCACATTCTTTTGTTTCATACCCCTCAGAGTATGTCTGGGTTCTAAGGACAACTCTTTATCTAGTACATTGTATACTCTTACATCTACATACATGATTCCATTCAACTTCTTTTTGTGTTCTTTTTTTTTTTTTTGTCTTTTTGAGACAGGGTTTCCCTGTAGTCCCAGCTGACCTGAACTCACTACGTAGACCAGGCTGGCCTTGAACTCACAAAGCTCTGCCTGCCTTTGCCTCCCGAGTGCTGGGATTAAAAGGTGTGTGCCACCACGCCCGGCCTCAACTTCTTTTTTAAAAAAGATTTATTCTAAATGTATGTATGTATGTATGTATGTATGTATGTATGTATGTATTTATGTATGTATCTCTCCGTGGGTATTCACACAAATATGTGTGGGTGCTCTTAGAGTCCAGAAGAGGGCATCAGATACCCTGGAGCTGGAGTTACAGGTTGCTGTGAGCCACTTGATGTGGGTGTTGGACTGCAAGAGCAGTCCAAGCTCTTAACTGCTGAGCCATCTCTCTAGCCTACCCATTCAATTTCTTTCTACAACAGCCCTAGGCAGTACATAGATTAAATAACATTGTCTCCAGGACAGACATCACTCATTTTTCTCAAAGTCATTGTTAGTAAGTAATAAAGCACTCAGAGTTCCTGATGTGGAGGGAGTGTTTGTTTCATTGATCCACATGGACTTAGTTCTATGTGTTGGGGTAGGAACAAGTAGCAATGCTCAACACTCAATTACAGGCCAGGTGATTTTAAGGCCCAGGCTTTACCCAGCATGACTTACTTACAAAACAGAATGGAGTAATCACATCTTGGTATTTTTGGGTTGCAAGGACAAGACAGGGTTGGCTGTCCACACTTGATGGTATTAACTGTAAGGACACACCAGAAAACGAGGACAGGAGTGACACAGCTGTGCTAGTCCTGGTGCTCCTAGAGCTGGCCCATGGGAGTGCCCTGAAGAAATGGGACAGTGGCAGTCCTTGCTTAGTGTGTCTTGTCTTCCTTGATTGCCCTGGCATGTTTTCTATAAGAATCTTGCATTCATCTTTCTGGCATAAGAGCATCTCAGGGTCTAGGCACCATCAATAAGGGGTGTGTGTGGAGCAGTGTCTTTAGGAAGAGTGGCTGCCAGTCACCTTCCTGGTGATTAGCATATGGATTGCTTTTGGCCCAGGGGTCTTCTCCATTCTGGGAGTTCCTGACAAGGGTTACAGGCAGATTGCATTCAATACACAGGACATTAGCCAAAGTGACTTGGCTCAGAGTCTCCTGGGCTCTGGGTTTATTTACTGTTCTCATTGCTATGACAAAATACTTGAATAAGGTCCATCATCGTGGGGGAGTCATGGCACGGGAACATGAGGCGACTTGGTCACAGTACACCTGGGGTCAGGAAGCAGAGTGGGATGAATGCTGTGCTCAGCTCATTTTTTCCTTTTTCCCTTTACTAAGTCCATCTTCAAGGTGAATGAGCATCCTTGAAAACATCCTCATAGGTGTATCTAGAGGTATGTCTCCTAAGTGATTCCAAATCTAGCTAACTTGGCCCCTTTGCTCAGAAAGGGGCTGAGGGCCTGCAAGACAATAGCCATCAGTGGCCTGATAGTTATGGAAGCAGAGCTAGAAGAGACCTTAGAAACTTACCTTTTCATTTTACTGAAAATGCTGGCCATGTTTGGAGCATGAAGACATTTGCTTAGGCCACTGGCTCTGTTGTGGCAGAGCTGGAAGCAGAGTCTGGTGCCAGATTTCAGGACCAGGATACTCCTGCATGTCCTAGGAGATCTCAAGATATCCAGATGACATGGTGTCAACTCCATAATCAGACATGCTTCTTAGATTAAGTGAAAGGGCTGTGGCATCCCTATTACCAGCTCTGCTGGATCTGTGCTAAGGGCTGCCTAGTCCTTTTACAAAAGCAGAGCTTTCTTGACCATCAATCAATAGTTCTCTATCTTCCTTCCTCTCCCAAATCCCTATTATGAAATTTGAGATGCTTATCTAATGCAGTCTCAGTGCAGAAAGGGTGAGAAACATGAGGAAACCCCAAGCAACAGAGCCAGGAATCTGTCTGCAAGAGGGAGCCATGTGAGGCTCATCAAGCAGGTGGGCAGGAATCAGATAGCACATGCCTGCTGCCACTCAATGCCAGCCCTGCTGCCTGATGCTGCCTAATGGCCCCACAGAGGCAGGATTCAGCCAGAGGGCACCCCAGAACCTGTGAGGCATGGAACACCAAGTAAACAGCCGGAGGAATGCCTCCGATTGAATTTCAGCTCTTTCCTTGGGAACATCTGCCCTCTGGGCCTGGGCAAGGGGATGGGGGTGGGGAAGGCTGAGATTACTCCATTCTTCTGCTCAAAGGAAGAGGTGTTGTCCAGGGAGCAGTCTTTATTGGGGTGTTTGATGGGGGAACTGCAGGGATGTGGAATGGGGAAAGGGGAGACCAAGGTGGAAACTATTCCCCATACCCCGACAGCTCCTTGCCCCAGCCACTCAGATCCAGTCACCTCTAAGCTATGGGATTCAACCTACATTTTGCTTCAAGGGAAAACTGTGGTTAAAACTTTTTGAGGCACTGATCTTGAGAGGAGACACAAGAGGGGGTGAACAAGCTGGCCAACTTCTGCAGAAGCTTCGTCGGGGCAGCTCAACACAAGAGCCAGGCCTCTGGCATTCTACTTGATGAAGCTTCACCAGGCAGAGTTATTCTCTCACAGGAAAATGGTCAGGGCCACTATGTGGCCAGATCACTTTTCTGTGGAAAGATGCTCCCTCCAACCTACCCCAACCACCATCTATCCCCTTAAGTACTCTCTCAGATGAATTCAAAGGTGGCGACACTGAAAAGATAAAAAGGATGATTAAAAGTCAAGGTATTGACCTAGGGATGTAGCTCAGTTGGTAGATGCTTGCCTAGCATGCACAAACCCTACATTCTATCTCCAGCACCACATAGATTGGAACATGGTGGTGAATATTTGCAATCCTACTACTCATGAGGTAGAGGCAGGAGGTTCAGAAGTCCAAGCTACATAGTAAGTTTGAGGCCAGACTGGGCTACATGAGACAGTGTCTCAAAAAAAATATCAAGGAATTATCACATACATTAAGAAGGAAAAAGCAAAATGGGGTCAGAGAGAGGGCAGAGAGGGAAAGGAAGAATTCTAAGTCTATAAACACGGTGAGAATTACTTCAGCAATGAACATTTATTGGTAGTCAAACAAGCTTGGTAGGAAGGGATATGGTGAGTTTGAGGCAGTTCCTGCTGACTCTGGTTAGGCAAAGTAGGCTAATCAGGATGGGGTGGGAAGCCAGAAAAGACGGGTACTCATCTGATTTCAAACGCGGCTCTGTGAACCAATGGGAAGTTTGCCACTGTAACATGCCCTGCTGGAAAGGTCAAAACAACCACGCAAAGACTGCAAGACTGCAGGCAGGGGTGTGCTCTGATACACAACGGAAGACTGACAGGTCTCCAAAAAAAGAACCGACACCTTTGCTGACTTCTGAATTCCCATACACGAGCTCGCTCTCCAAATTCCATGACGGGCATAATACTCCACCTCCCCCAGTGCCTCCTTGCTGTTCTGCGCACTTATCTATTAAAGGAAAGATGACTTTTAAAAACAACATTCCCTAGGTAGTAGGTGTGCAGGTGGGGGGAACTGAACTGATCTGGGGAGTAAGGGTGATGACGGAGAAGATGAAGCTGAAGAGGGAAAAATAACAAAGTTATTAAAAGATTATAGTTTTAGAAGCAAAACTATTCTCCCAAGAACAGAGGTTATGGAAGGCAAAAGTAGGCCTAACTTTTCCATTAAGATTCCTAGGAGCAGATGGATTTCAGCCCAAGGGGATGATAGCATAGTAATTCAACTCTCTTGTCCCCACAACTAAAAATAAGAATGATTAAAGAATGGAATTCTAGCTCTCTGACATCCCAGTCAGCAGGCCTTGCCCCATACTTGCAAAGTGAGAAAAATCAAGCACACTAGAGAAAAAGAATTGTCTTTATAAATATTTGGACTGTCTTCCACCATCATTAAGGTCATCATTAGGTCCCCATGGGGGTTCCTCTTTGGGGTGACATCTTGCTGGGTGGGGCAGTGCACATGCCAGACCTGAATCCTAAGCCATCTGTCCTCCTGAAGTCATTGGGCCACAGGGCCTGTAGCTTCAGTAGCTGGTGGCAATCTGCATGACCTTCAAGGTCTCTCAGGCTGGATCTCCAAATGCCTTCTGTGCTATTTGGAATGTTATCCACACCTCGCAGGCTCTTATCTCCAAGTGGGGATATCTGGCACGTTGCTTGCTGCATTTACATTAGGTGCTCACATCATCCCAGCTGGGTAGAGACAGAGCCAGCAGACGTGTGAGGCTGTCACTTTGACAACTTCTAAGACACAGCAAAACAAGTCTAACAAACAACAGGACCCAAAGAATATCTCAGGTAGGGTGCTGGTCAGTAGGACACATGAATCCTTAGAAGCAAGGCTCAAAGTTTTCAGAACAGGGTCAAGGCCAGTTCTATGGACAAATGGGACAGTAAAAGACTATGTAGGACTGGTAAGAAGAAAAGGTGAGGGATAAAAATACATCTTGGGCTGGGGAGATGGCCCAGTTGGTGAAGTGCTTGCTGTATAAGCATGAGGGCCAGAGTTTGACCCCCAGCCGGCACCTGTGGAGAAAGGCTAGGTACGGCACACACCTGTAATCCCAGAACTGGGGGAGCAGAGACAGGAGGATCCCTGGGGCTTGCTGGTCAGTCTAGCTGAATTGGCAAACTCAGGGTCAGTGAGAGACTTTGCCTTAAAAAGCAAGGTGGAGAATGATTAAGAATCAACCTCTAGAGAGTGATCAGTTGCACACTGGTGGAGCCATGAAAGTATCAGGTGATACAGGCACCACTCAGTACCACCCTGGTGACAAAATCAAGTGCACGGGGGAGGGGGAGGAATCAACCTCTATCTTCCTCATGTATGTGCACACATGTATACACACAAACACACAACAAACATCTCAAAAAATCCTGAACCAGGCCAACAAAAGACAGATTTTACTCCATCTCATGATGTGTATGTATTTATGTTTGCGATTCCCCTGTATTAAATTATTCAAATCTTTTAAATTGCGGTAATTAAAAGGTATACGTTGCTCTTTGACTCGTTTGCCTTGTATTTGAGGTATGCAGTTTATGACTATCTTTGACCCATAGGAGTTGACTATAACCAAACCACATAATCCTTTGAAAGGTTAGGACAATATTTAACTTTCCCATGGATTTTCAACCTCAACTTCCCAAAGTGATCTCCCTTTCTCCACTCCAGTCCCCACTACGGGATATTTTTTACTGTTGTCTGTGAAGCCAGTGTTTCTGCTTGAAGGAGAGCACTGGCCACTGGCCTAACCCATTCCATCTTGTCCTCTTTTGGTTCTATGTTTTCCTCTTGAGTCATTTTCTCTTGGCATGACAAATGTCTTTGTGACAAGGAACTGAAACTGTGCCCCCAAGCAAAATGCTCCCTGAAATGAGGGAAATCATCTGTGATGCAGAAGCTATACCCTAGAGCAGAAACAATCATCTTATGGGAACCAGACTCCTCCTCTCACGTGATGATAGTGATCACTTCCTTGGACCACGTGACAATAGCGATGGTAGTGATAACTTCCCTGGACCACATTGCAGAACCAGAGTGAGCTAGTGATCAAGCAGCTGTACTTGAGCAGGGCTGCTTAATTATGTATAACTCTTGTGCTTCTTTGCCTCAGTTCTTTATCTTCTTAAACCTAAAGTTTATGTCAGTACCATCAAGATGAGCTTGGGGTCACTGTACCCCTTTATCTGTTCTTTTTCCCATTGTGCACTGGGTAAATCTCCTTTCTCTGCCTTTCACTGTTACTCAGCTCTTTAATTGCTGTATCTGGGTGGCCTAGCTTAGCCCTTTGGGACTCTTAGAGCCCCAGCTTTTGCCCGAAAACTCTCGAAAAAGCAGATGAGGTGGCCATGACAACTGTATTTATGTTAGTAAGAATAGACTTTTTTTTTTCAGGTTTGCCTCTGACATTAGAAACTGGAAAATGAAAAAGAAGTCACCCTAACATCTAGAAATCATAGGAGACGGGAACTTGAGTGATTGGTTTCAAGGTTCTTGATTCCAGTCATCCTCCAGTTCACCCTGGTCCCCTGGTAGACAGTGAAAGTAGGTGGAGGATTGAGGGGGAGTAGTTGTCAGGCAAGCAGGGCCCAGGTGGAACTATGCAAGGGAACAGGGAGGGTAGGGTCTTTGCAGAGAACACTGAACAGGAGCCTGGGACCATTGCATGCAGAAGAACAGCTTTCAAGAGAGTAGTGGGAAGAAGAAAATAATGATTGACAGACTTTACTTTCTTACCCTGCCTCCCCCAGGGTCCAGAGGCTCCTGTGGGGCAGAGAGGCCTCAGGGGAAAGCACTGAGCAGCAGTTTGGAGAGACAAGAGGCTGGAGGCCTTACTTCCTGGGGTTGAACCCTCACACTCTTTTCTGGTTTGGCTAAACTCCCTGCCCACCTTGCCCCACCCGCCTGCCCCTTCCTGTCCCTCTTGGGCCTCCACGTGTACTCCTGTTCTCCTGGTTAATGCAGAAAGAATACTAGTAACTACTCTTATTTTGGTACCATAACATTTACCTAAAAGATCACGTTCTCAAGAAGGGAGTCAACTATAGTATATGGAGCCAAGGTTTGTCTTGTGCTGTAAATCTAGCTCTAATCAGGATAATTTTTTTTTAAACTTTAAACAGCAACAACCAAAACTCCTCAAGTAATTTGAAATGAGTGGCCAAAAGCCAGGCATGGCAATGTTCACCTGTAATCACAGCTCATGGGAGTCTGAGACAAAAAGATCATGAGTTTGGGGCTGGACAGGCTGGCTAGACTCCTGTCTCAGAAACCCGGATGGATGGATGGATGGATGGATGGATGGATGGATGGATGGATAAATAACATGGGGGCCCACTCTGTGAGTAATGAACTTTGATGTTTCCACTGGGTTCTCCAGGGAGTGCCTCTTAAACTCCCTGTAGTGCAGGACCAGCTTCTGTTTTTCCCTTTTTGATCATTCATCCTTTGATGACTAATAATTTGTAAAAATACAATTAAAATAAAAGACTAGAAAAGTGAAAAAATATTTTATTATATATATATATATATTTTATTTACTACTTTATGTGTATGAGTGTATTGCCTGCACGTATGTAAGTTCACCCATGTCATACAATGCCCGTGGAGATCAGAAGAGGGCGTCGGATCACCTGGGACTGGAGTTATGGACAGTTGTTAGCTGCCATGTGGGTGCTGGGATTTGAACCTGGGTCTTCTGCAAGAACAACCAGTGTTCTTAACTGCTGAGCCATCTCTCCAGGCCCAGGGTAATTTTTTTTTTTTTAACATTGGCGCTGTGCAGGGCAGGGAGGAACAGGTTTGGTATTTGCTGGGAAGAGGCTTAATGGTTTGTATGCTTGCAGCAATCTTTAACGTGCAATGACGCTGTGAGGCACTAGTGTTCCCATTTCACAGTCCAGGAAATGAGATCTGAGGTTAAACAAATCACCATCTGACACTGAAGCCCTTAGTCTGCCACCAAGATGTGTTCCCGGGATGAAACATAGGGTCAGTAATCCTGGGTGTGATTGCCACAGGGGTCAGTGCTCCTTGGTGAGTAGTTCGATGCTGCCCTTGGGAAGACCTCATGTGCTCTTGAACTCAGGCTATGGGTTTAGACATCCTCATTGTAGTCAGTGTCCCAGTAATCAATATGAGGTTGAAATCAGACGGTTAAAAAGATCCTGGGAAGTCAAAATAAATGGCAACACAGTTTCAACCTAGCAGTAGTAAATCATACAGGTGCATCCCTTTGCCCATCACCCTTAGTGTGGATATGGGTTTCCTCACTATCAGAACAGCACAAGGTTCTGATCTCAATGATTGTGTTTACACAAAGGTGGCAATCCAGCAGGTTGAAGGCTGTGTCTAGTCTAAGACATGTATTCTTAGGTCTGGAAGGTAGCCTCAGTGTTCTTCCTTCCCTCCCTTCCTTCCTTCCTTCCTTCCTTCCTTCCTTCCTTCCTTCCTTCCTTCCTTCCTTCCTTCCTTCCTTCCCTCCCTTCTTTCCTTCCATCTTCCCTCCCTCCCTTCTCCTCTCTCTTTATTTCTTTCTTTTAGATAAAAATGAGATACTGATGCCAACAATGAACCAAATAGAGATTTTTACCTAAGCAAGCCTATGCTGGCTTCTCTTAAAATCCAGAAGCACTGACAGCACAGGCCATTCTTCCTTGTGGCAGCAGCCACCTACCAAGTTGTCCCTGGTCACCTGGTGAGTCCATCCAAGTTTTCTACTGGGCCTCCACAGGCTCCATGTTCCCGATGCCAGCATGATGCAAATTGGGTTTCTAATAAAGGGCTCACACTATCAGCACTTGTGTCACTGGAGAAGTGTCTACCTCAGGGTCAAGCCCTACGGCGATGTGGACAGTGGTAGAGATGATCATGGTGTGAGAAGTGAGGACAGGCTGTGGTTAGGTACAGCATATAGGTTCTTGCACCAGTGTGCCCTGCAGTCAGCACAGAAGGTTCAGGATCTTGTGGGGACAGAGCACTCCATGGCTTCCTGAGGCCTTTGCTCCAGTCTGCCCAAGTACCCAGAACTGGCCTTTCTGAGGCTCAGCCCGAATCTGCATCATCCATGAAAGCTCCCTATCACCTGGGGATCTTCAGCTGCCACGTGAAATGGCCACAGCTCTGGGCAACTACAACCGATGTGGGATTTCTCCAGAAGCTCTGTTGTGGACTATGCAGCCCATGACTGACTCTGGGTGTCTTAGAGAAGAAAATCTGGAAGGAATCATAACTGAAGATGTTACATGATTGTGTGTGTGTGGGGGTGCATCTTCAAATTTATACATATTTTGAATTTGACTCAGCATAAACAATTACAATAAACATCTCTTTAAGAGTATTTTATTGTTTTTATTTTATATGTATGAGTGTATTGCCTGCATGTAAGAATGTAAATACACCCATGTCATGCAATGCCTGAGGAGGTCAGAAGAGGGTGTCAGAGTCCCCTAGAACTGGAGTTATGAATGGTTGTTAGCCATGTTAGTCATGTGGGTGACTGGGAATTGAACCTGGGTCCTCTGCAAGAGCAGCTAGTGCTCTTAACTGATGAGCCATCTCTCTAGCCCTAAACATCTGTTTTTTTTTTAAAGAAGAGCTTTGAGATGAGATGGCTCAGCAGGTAAAGGCACTTCCTGATAAACGTAAAGACTTGTGTTTGATCCCCAGGGTTTCCATGGCTGAAGGAGAGAACTAACCCCCAAACATTGTCCTCTGACCTCCACATGCAGTGTATGTATATCCCCACACATGTATACACAAATAAATAAATGTTATAAAAATTTAAAAAAGAGTGTTGTGCAATACAGTTTACATATCAAATAATTCATTCATTTAAATTCAATGGTTTTTGATATATTATAATATTAATTTTAGGCAGTTGTGGTAAAATGTACGTAACAAAATTTGCCTTTATAGCCATTTTAGGAGCATAAATCCAGTGGCATTGATTATATGTACAGTCTTAAGCAACAACTTTTTATTACCCCAAAATTAGAACTGCAGCCTATAATGATGATTCTGTCTTCTCTTCCAGTCCCTAGTAATCTCTCACCCTCTTCTCTCTACGAATATGATATTATATGTAAGCAGAATCATACCATACTTATTCATCTATCAAGGATCATCCTTACTTAGCATGTATCAGAACTTCATTTCTCGGGTTGGGGAGATGGCTCAGGGCATTAAGAACACTTCTTGCACAAGCATGAGGGCCTTGGATCACCAGCACCCACGTAAGAAGTTTTGTGTGCCTGTATCTCCTGCACTGTGGAAGGCAGAGACAGGAGAATTGCTGGGGTGACAGAATAGCTCTAGATTCAGTGAAAGACTCTGTCTCAAAGGAATAAGGTGGAGAGTGACAGGACAGGACACTGCATGCTCTCCTCTGGCCTCTTCTCATGAGTGTACAGACACACACCTGGCACATGTACTCCTGTTCATACACCAGAGAGAGAGAGAGAGAGAGAGAGAGAGAGAGAGAGAGAGAGAGAGACTCAACAACAACAACAACACCCTGCTTCATTTCCTCCTAAGGCTAGATCATATCTGTGGTACATGCATGCTACCTCTTGGTTATCCATGCACTGCTGATGGGCACTTGGGTGGCCTCCATCTTTTGGCTATGGTGAGTGATGCTGCGATGAACATGGGTGTGCAAGTATCTACTCTAGTCCCTGTTTTCAGGTCTTTTGGGTTTATACTTAGCGTGAAACACCACCTACTTTTAACTAACCCCGTTGCCCTGGCTGCTCACACCAAGGCAGAAAATTAACTCTGATCCTAAAAATAGACAGAGGTTTAGATGTTCTAGGGCAAGCTGGCTGCAGCAGGCCCACTTGAGGTACCTGTGAGAGTCCTTCACTTCCCCAATCTGCTCTGCATGGCTCCTCCTCTCTGCAAACAGTCGGGACCCCACGGAAGGCAAAGTGTGAAGAAAGGGATGTTTTCAGAGGATCCTGCCATGCTCCTCCTCGTGGAAAGGGCAGAAAAGGGCACACACCCCACTGTTTCTGGGCAGAGAGGTCTTATGGGAGTCAAGAGAGAGGGAAGTGGTATTGAGCTTGGGGGCCAAGCCCTGGGGTAGGTTGCTATATCTGTTTGCTCCTTTAACTGTCAGGAATATTATCATTCCCAATGCATAGATCGGGAAACTGGCTCCAACCAAGAACCTCCCTGGCTCTAGGGCTCAGTGGCTGAAACTGAAAATGCAAAAATTAGCCAATATCAGTGATGCAAAATGGAGATGCATGTGATACTGTGCAAGTTTGGGACAGGGAGAGACTACACTGCTTGGCTTTTGAGGAATTTTTGTGGCGAAGCGGGCCATGCAGCCGGTCACAAAGGCTAATTTTATTTCCATGAAAAGGCATGGGGAAAGGGCAGGAGGAATAGCACTGTTAGCAACTAGTGAATTGATTTGGAATCCTTTTCTGTTATATCTATGCAAACCTTAAGTCCAGGAACTCCTGTCTTTTACACTCCTGGAAAGCAGACTGAAGAGGATGTTGGAGAGAGGATGTCCCTAGGGACTGCCTTTAGGATTAAGGCTTGTGGCTGGGAAAGAGGGAGGGGAAGGGAGTGTAACTGTGGCCCGTGAAGGCCATGGCCAGCCTGTGGCAGCTCTGGAGCTGTGTGGGCACATTCTTGTATCTCTGTGGCCCTTCTCTCTGCGTTACTCAGTCACTGACTACAGGTTGCTCCAGAAGGAAGCATGATCTTGGATGAGATGGTTTCTTCAGCCACCTTAATGACCCTATTGGCTGCAGAGGTCTGTCAGGTGACACCCCTTATCACTCCACCTGCCAGCATCTGGGGCCATCAGCTTCTTATTCCTAAAGGGGATCTAGACAGTATATCCTAGGGTCCTCTAAGCAGACTAGCCAGGGACCTTTGACCTGTTGTATACTTCAAAGCTGATGATGTTCACACATCTTTGTCTCACCTCACCCAGGCTATGGCTTAAAGAAAAATCACCTTGAATATGTGGAGTAGCTCATATATGCAATGTCTTTCATATCAGAGAGGTAGACAAATGTATCTGTTTTGTTAGCTTATTTAACTGCTTAAAATAATGTATTTGAGCTAGAGTTATAGCTCAGTGGTACAGCACTATCTAGCACATAAGACTCTAGGTTTGATCTCTGTAACTACACACACACACACACACACACACACACACACACACACACACCATGTTTACTAATCCCTCAAGTGAAAATTTAAGTATGCACAAAAATATATATAAAAATATAATTTATTTTAACATTACCAAAGAAAATCTTAGGATCCCTGTAATGTTATAGAGCAAGTTGAACAAATCGCCAGTCTGTCAGTGGCCCAGAGAGAGATGTGATTCTTCTATCAGTGGAGAAAAGCAGACACTGCAGATATTTGAACTACAGCCCTTGTTCCAACTGTGCGAATCTCTCCACACTCTCTGGACTTTGTCACTGCCTTGTGATTAGTTAATTCTTAAGGTGCTGGGGGTGCTGATCTCAACAAGCCAGTGACAACCTCCTACATATTCAGAGCTATGATCAAAGTGGGTCTTTGATAATAGTTCTGCATTTGTTTTCTCGCAAATGACAATTAAAATGGACTTACACAAAGAAAAGATACTGGTTCGTGTACCTAAAAATCTCAGGCTTCAGGAATAGCTGAATTCAGGGGATTCAAAATGTCATCAGATCCCAGCTTCTCTCTGTCTTTTGACTTGACTCATCTCCACTGCCTCCATTCCCAACTTGCTCCTCTTTTTCAGCAGATCCCGCAGCTTCAGACTTTTCAGGTTCATGGTCAGCTGGAAAGAGCAGGCCTCTTTTCCAGACACTTGAGCAAAGAACCCTCAGGGGTCTTATTAGCTTTAATAGCCCCAGCTCATGTGCTGGAGTCAATTACTGTGGCCAGGAGAAGGAGATATGTCAATTGTTTTGGGCTACACTTGAGAATCAGGGATTCATATCCTCCCCTTGCTTCTAAATTGTTTGGTTTGACCTGAATTGAAGTTAGAAGCTATGGTGACCAGAGCATGCAGATGTTGTAGGTTGCTCTGGTGAGTTGGTGAGTTGATAGTGTCTTTCACTCTTTTTCAAGGATGCCTCGAGACTTGCAAGGGATTGAGAGCTAATGATCACATATTCCAAACATACATGTAGTTGTGGTTTCTGATCTGACCTGGTTCTGTGCTTTGGATGTTCTTCTCTGAGGCTTGGACCATCGAAGTGAGGTAGAGCCAAGATCCTACTGCTAAATACCTGTGGGGAGGCCCTGGAGTTTTCTTCATCAGCCAAAGTTGAAATCTGTGTTAAGTTCTTGGCCTTGTGGGTGCCAAGAGGCAGGGTGGGCCATCTGTTGAGCTGACGTCACCCACGAAGATGCTGACAGTCATGGAGCTGGTGGCACTGCTGGTGGCTTCCTAATGTGGCCACAGCCTGGAGCTTTTGGCTCTCAGTGCATAGCTGGAGCAGCAGCTTATTAGGGACCCAGTTCTGAAAGTGTCTTTCAAATTTCTTCAGTTTCCACAGTGATTTTGCAGGCCACTGAATACTCTGAAACAAATTCTTGTTTCATTCCACAACAATAAATTATATTCTTGTACCCAAATGATTTTCTTCCAAACCCTTTCACCAGCCCCTTAGTCGTCCCTCCATGACACCTCTTTCTCTGCCCTTCTTTCCTATCATCAGGACCCATCTACTCCAGAGGCACTGGGGCTCTTCCCAGCCTCTTTTGCTGTTGGATCTAAATAGAGTGTGTGAGAGTAAGGCAAGGCAATCCTAGATATTTTCTGCACTAAACACAGTAGAATTCTCTTCACAAGAGAATTGAGATGAATCTTCCCTCCAGATTTTCCACGTGGAAAGGGAAGAACATGTTTCATGGTATCCAATCAGACATTGTGCAGCATGTGACCACAGGCCTGAAGACATCAATCAACATTTGGACGATGGCAACAAGGCAATGTAAGGTTCTGAGTCTTTCAGGACACTGCACATATCACTAAATTAGCAAGCTTTGCAACTGAAGTTGTACTTGATTTCTCTGTTAGTTCAGGTACTTTCAGGTGGATTGTGTGGCTCCTTGTAACTGGATATGTTCTGATATCTATATGAGCTATGGGGAGGGGGACGGCAAACCAACTCAGCTAATGATCCTTGCAGAATTCAGTTGGGTTTTTCTTTGTTTTGATTTTTGGTTTCTGAGACAGAGTCTTGCTATATAGCCTTGGCTCACCTGGAACTTACTATGCAGACCAGTCTGACCTTGATCTCACAGAGATCTACCTGCTGGGTTTAGAGACATGTGCCACCACGCCTGGCTAAATTCAGCAACTTTGATGTAGTCAGGAATGCACAGCCTTTGGTGTTTGGTGGAGATTCAGATGTGTATCTTGTTGGCTCCTGCCACCTCCATCCTTCCCATTTCTATTCGCATTTCACAAACACTGCAGCTCTTACATGTATATTTCCAGGGCTTCTGTGTCTATTTTCCCATGTAATCTTTGTATACCATCTTTAAGGCAGGTAGACGCAAATATCATCCCTCTTGAATTCCTGATGAGAAAACTAGGACACAGACTTAAATCACTTGGCAAATCTCATAGCTAATTAAGGAGGTTCAGGTTGTGTGACCCTGCTCTAGTTTAATTTCTGTTATACCACACTGCTAACTCTAAATGCTGGCAACCGGATTTATTAAAAAACAAAACCCAGAGCTCTGGGTTCATCCTGTTAATGCTGAAATTAAAAAGTCAGTATTTTTGCCATTCACAGGGAGACTCACAGGTGTCCTTGTGACATGTTTGTGGCCTTTCATGCTCAGTAGAGGAGGGACCTCTTAGGCAGCTGCCCTTGGCTCACCGGTTGGCAGATGAGAAACTCTCAAGCATGATCAGGTGAGGAGATTTTAGTTAAGTCTGGAGATGCTCCCTATGCATGGAAGACAGGAGTCAGCACAGGATCAGGCTTTACAGAGGAAGGGACCTGTCTGCCTCTGGGGAACTGTGATGGCCTTAGAAAGCTTTTTTCCAAGTGCCTCCCTGGGCTTGGGTTGTAGTTACTGTGTTTGCTCTTTCTATCCTGCCATAAATACCTTGCCTGGCTTCCTCCTTGCCATTTTCCCTACTCACTTTGCCTTTGGCTATCCACTGCCTGCCTCATTTCCTTTAAGTCACCAGGAAAAGAGACAGTCAACAGAGGGGGTGAAAGATTAACAGGTAGAGACATGCCATGTGGCTGTAACTTCCTAGTGAGCCAGCTGCTTCAGCAACTCTTCTCTCTGTCACATAGGACCTTAGGACCTGGGTCACTGGCTTAAGTGGGGCCACACCCCACTCCTCAGCAGTGGATGGGATGGCAAGATAGTAGGGTCAGATAGGCTAAAACCCAGGATCCTAGGCCCAGCCCTCCATTGTTGGGGGCAGTTGCTGTGGAAAGTCTCCTGCCTGGGTCCTAATTCCACCTTGTCTCCTTGGTGGCTCTGCATTTTCCAGACTCAGGATGAGCTCTGAGCATGGAGTTCACTTCTTATGACCATTGCCCTAGGTTATTGCTGAGTGTGATGTGAGCTTTGCCACATCCCTGTCCTAGTTTATCTCCCTTGACATCTGTTGTCCCTGGCTATAGGAGAATCTGGCGTGCAGAATATGTTAAATAAATATTGGGAATTCTATGCATGACCCACTACAGTTCTAACAATTTTTAAAAATGAAGATACATCAAAAGTGGGATTTAAAAGATGAGCTTCCCATCTGTGTTAGTTACTTCTGCATTACTGTGACTGTAATACCTGACAGAAACAGTTCCAGGGAGGAAAGATTTGTTTTGGCTCATGGCTTTGGAGCTTTAGCTCATAGTGAAGACATGGCCAGAGCAGCTCAGTTCATGGCAGTGGGATCGTGTGGCCAAGGCTGCTCACATCATAGCTGACTGGGACACAGAGAGAGTGACAGGAAATCAGAGACCAGATAAAACCTTCTAAAGCCCATCCTGGGTGACCTACTTTAGCCATCTAGGTCCCACACTCTCAAGGCTCCACGTCTTCCTGTGGTAACATCACCATCTAGGGAACAAGTGTTTGAAACATCAGCCTATGGGGGACATTTCAGACTCAAACCATAACACTTTCTAAATTATTCCCAAACCCTTTTCAGCTACCCATAACTGCATTTTCTTCCTGATCCCTAAAACTCTTTAAGTTTTAGCTCAGTTTCAGGTAAAGAGCCAGTGCATGGTTGAATATAAGTGACAAGGGGGAACATTTCTCCCACCCTTTTCCCCATTAAGTCAAAGGAGGCTACAAACAAACTGTGAAGGCAAATGAATGTGAAACCTAATAGGGGTTGGCCACTGAGTGGAATTGGACTATTTTTAGATGAACTATTTAGATGACTATTTTTAATATTGTCCCACCTGCTTTGCATTCATATTTTTAATGCTTCCCTGAAACTCCCATTTGTCAATGTTGTTTCATTTCATTTCAAGCTGCTGTTAAAGGTGTGATGTGAACACACGGTGCCCTCAGAATTTTTGTGGGACCAATTCTTGGCCATAGGCCAACTCTTCTATTAGTAAATTAGGTTAGAATTTTAGCTTGCTAGTCAGCTCTGTGAATCTTCCTGTTTTATATGGCTATTTCCTAGGCTACCCCCAAAGTAAATTCAAGATGGTCGTACTGGTGTTTAGTAGATACTTTTTTGTTTGTTTGTTTTTGTTTTTTTGAGACAGTCTTCCTGTAGCTCCAACTGGCCTGGAACTTGCTATTCAGACAAGGTTGGCCTTAATCTCACAGAGATATTCCTGTCTCTGCCTCCTGAGTGCTAGGACTAAACGCATGCTCAGCAAATAGTTTTATTTATTTATTTTTTAGAAGAAGCATTTCATTATAGCATTAACATAATAACAATTTCCAGAGCAAAGATACATCTCTTTCAAAAGTGGCCATAAAATTTTTAGGTTCACAGTTGAATTAATACAGTTATACAATATTGAACTCAGTATAAACCCTGTAAGACATAAAATTGAATGAGTTTTTAACCTTTAAAAAAGATCTCCATTTCGTTTTACTTAGCAGTAAAGAAAGATGAAGTCATGAAATTTGCAGGTAAATGGATGGAACTAAAAACTGGTACACTAAGTGAAGTAACACAGACTCAGAAAAAAAAAATCGTCATATGTTCTCCCTCATATGTGGATCCTAGAACCAAACCCTGATAAGTGAGTATGTATCCAGGCATAACTACAGGAACCAGGATAATGGAAAGGAAACAGGGAGGTAAAGGAAAAGAAATAACCTGAAGGAGAAGAATAGTAGGTAACAGGCCTTAATAAGGGAGATATGGATAAAAATTGGGTTAGTTTAAGGGAGGGAAGAGGGAAGGGTATACAAGGAACCTAGGGGATAAAGGGAAAGAAGGCGCTCAAGAGAGGTAGGACAGTAGGAGAAGGGTATTATTAAGGGAGAAATGGGGGAATTGGGGGCACCTTAAATGGGAAAACCATGATGGAGGGGTGAGACAATGTGAG
>NW_008336857.1:484094-511466 GCF_000622305.1 Nannospalax galili
TTGAGGTCTATAATAATTTGGTCAGAGGGACATAAAGGACAGTTTTTGTTCCTTGCCCTCCTAGGTCGACTAGTTCCAGGGGACTATGAGCATCTCTCAAAATGTCCTGTAATTGTGGTGGGTCACCTGTCCTCTTGATCGAGGAGGCTGAGAGACCCCACAAGATGGACTTGAACCAGTTTCCAGTCTACAAAAAGGAGGGTCAACACAGAGGAATCATTTCCTCAATGCTTCCTAGTGAAGTCAACCACGGTCGAACAGGACCATTGACTTATCTTCACATAGGCAGAACTGGTAAAAGAAAGGAGCCAGGGGCTCCTCTCAGGCCCATGTGAGCCCTGAGGAACAGATCCTCAAATGACCTTAAGAATAAAAAATAATTTGGTGTGTCTGGGCCAACTGCATGTTCTTAAACACCCAAAAGGAAAGTAAAGGTTAAAGGGGCCAATATAATTTTTAAGAGTCCATATATATAGCTAAAGCCTACATAACAAGCAACAATGCCAGACAGGAGATACCTTCCTTTGAGTTGTTAGCCAGGGTGGCCCAAGGGATTCCCAGATAGTAACCCAACATAGAACTGGGAAAATGAACAGCAGATCCCAATCTTATCTAAAGGAATATTGACAACTGATTGCTGCTAGACGAGGAACAGCTGATCTTCCTAAAGCAAAGACCTCTAGATAGGCTGACTAGATTCACCAGAAGGGCAAGTAGTGGGGAATGGCTGGGGGTGTCGACAACACAGCAGACAGTAGGATATCAGAGTGTAAGGGCTCTAGTCGGGGGAGGGAGGTTATGGGAGGGTGCCATCTGAGAAGTGGGTGTATAGTCAAATAAGATGGCTTGGGATGTTCTGTGTGATACACACACATACACACACACACACAACAAATTAAAAAAAATGTGTTATATTTGAGGAGGAAGCGTGGAAATTTACGTCATGCTAATTAGTAGAGGTGATAAACATTACCATTGACATCTACTTGATGACTTTATAGACATACACAGGCACCAAGGATCCAAGTGCAACCGATTATGACTAGTAATAATCAGATACATACAGATTAGAGATGCATGTGCCAACATCTCAGTGTTAGTAGCAAAAACAATGAGTCTTTCTGCAAGGAACAATATATTCTAAAATGAAATGGAGATCTTTTTTAAAGGTTAAAAAACTCATTCAATTTTATGTCTTACAGGGTTTATACTGAGTTCAATATTGTATAATTGTATTAACTCAATTGGGAACCTAGAAACTTGCACCCACTTGTGAAAGAGATGTACTCTTGCTCTGGAGTGTGTTACTGAATATGTTAAAGCTGTAGTGAAATGCTTCTTCTAATCATGTAGTTATTAAAAATTAAAAAAGATTAAAAAATAAAACAAAAAATAAAATAAAAATAAAATATTAAAAAAACTCCATTTCATTTTAAAATATACTGTTTCTTAAAGAAAGACTCATTGTTTTCGCTAATAACATTTAGATGTTGGCGCATGCATCTCTAATCTGTATGTGTCTGATTATTAGTAGTCAGGGTTGGTTGCACTCGGATCCTTGGCACCTGTGTATGTCTATAAAGTCATTGGGTGGATTTCAATGGTAATGTTTATCACCTCTACTAATAACACAATGAACATTTTTATGCTTCTTCCTCAAATATAATACATTTTTTAAAATTTGTTGATTGTGTGTGTGTGTGTGCATTAAATTTTTATGCTTCCTCCTCAAATATAACTCATTTTTAAAATTAGTTGATTTTTTTTGTGTGTATCACACAGAACATCCCAAACCATCTTATTTGACTATACACCCACTTCCCAGATGGCACCCTCCCATAGCGCCCCCCACAACTAGAGCCCTTATACTCTGACATCCCTGCTACTGTCCGCTGTGTTATCAGCACCCCAGCCATTCCCCACTACTTGCCCTTCTGATGAATCTAGTCAGCGTCCATCTGGTGAATCTAGTCAGCCTAAATGGAGAAAAACTGGAAGCATTCCCATTGAAATCAGGAACCATTCTAGCAGTAATCAGTTGTCAATATTCCTTTAGATAAGATTAGGGTCTGCTGTTCATTTTCCCATTTTTATGCTGGGTTGCTATCTGGGAGTCCCTTGGGCCACTCTGGCCAACAACTCAAAAGAGGGTATCTCCTATCTGGCATTGTTTCTTGTTATGTAGCCTTTAGGTAAACATATGGACTCAAAAAATTGTATTGGCCCCTTTAATCTTTGGTTATACTTTCCTTTTTGGGTGTTTAAGGCCATACAGTTGGCCCAGATAAACCAATTTATTTTTACTCTTAAGGCCGTTTGAGTATCTGTTCCTCCCAAGAAAATACTTTTTCGAATGAATAAATGAATGAGAAAATGGGAAAGAGTTGCAGCTGAGGGCCTGGGTTACACACTCTCTTCTCTCCCTATACTCCCCTCCCTCTACTGTAGCCTTGACTCTTGGACATCAGTGTCCTCATACTGCCTCCTGGACAGCCCCAAGCTCTCCCCTCTGACATACCACCCACACTGCCCTACAAGATTCTATTTTCAATGGGATTCTGAGAGAATGGCAAGTTCACAAGAAAGGAGGAAGGGATTAGATGATTATTTAGAGTCATTTGGAGACTGGTCAGAGGAAAATATTGAGGGGGTGTTGGGGGTGCAAAGAGATTTTGTGTGAGTCCAGGTATATAAGGCTGGTCCTAGAGATCTGAAACCCAGAGCTCAGCCAGAGTACACAATGCCACTCATTCTTATCCACTCCTCCACCTGAATGAGCAGAATGAGGCAGAAATGTGTTATTGCTGGGGAAATCAGAGACCTTCTTCATTAGGGGAGTGTTTAGCAAAGGCAAGTCTAATCATAGCATTTCGCTACCGTAAATATTAATATCTGTGACTCCATGCTGTGCTCCTAGTTACCCCTCAGCACTTCTCCCCACATTGCACGCCACCTCACCTACTTTTGGGGGAATTTTCCAAGGAAAAGTTTAATGGTACCATCTGCATTTTCATCCAATTCTCTCTCCATTTCTTTTGAAAAAAATTAAAAAATTTAAAAATTTGTGTACATGTGGGTGTGTCTATGTGTCATGTCAACTCTGTGTGTGTGTGTGTGTGTGTGTGTGTGTGTGTGTGTATGGTGTTCACACAAAGGCCAGAAGAGGGTGTCAGATCTCCTGGAGGTAGAGTTACAGGTAGTTTGTGAGCCACTGAATGTGGGTGATGGGAGCCAAGCTTAAGTCCTCTGGAAGAGCAGCAAGTGCTCTTCAGCCCCCATCTCTATTTCTTGGCATTTGCTGCAAATCTGACCAAATGTGGACTTGAATACCTCTTCCTCTCTGAGACTGCTGTCTTCCTGGCTGCTCTCTCCTCTGTTCAAATGTTCTCACCTCCCCCCTTTGCAGTATTCTTTCCTCGGTCACAGTCCTGATATCATAGACAGTCATTGCTTGGTTGGTCACTGATCTGGAGAGCAAGTTTAAAATAAAAATCACTGAATCCTTGGTACTTGGTGGAGGTACTTGCTATTGGATTAAATCAGTGCAGTTTGTCTTATTCTTAAATCAACACCTAAGAAGCCCTTGGCATGCACTACTCACTGGTGAGGAGGACTTCATGAGTCAGAGTCATTGGAACTCCATGGGAGGTGTTTGTAGCCTGTGCACTTAAGGCCTGTGTACTTAAAGCTTTTCACATCTGCTCCCAGTTGGTGACAGTCTCTTTCTTGATGAGCAACGCCTTCTCTGACCAGTCCATGTTCAACAGCAACCGCCGCCCCTGCAATCCCTCTTTTCTTCTTGTCTCGTTTCCCCCTCCCCTGCCTTAGCGTCATTTGGCATTCCCTGTGCTTTATTACTCTTACTTGTCTGTTACCAGAATGTAAGCTCCATACTGGCAGATGTTTTCCTGTTTTGTTTCGTGCTGCATGCCTACTGCCTGGGTACAGTGAGTGGCATGTAGTAGGTACAGAATGAAGGAATGTACACAGAAGATGGCATGTGTCACAGGAGGACAATGGCACACCTTTCAGTTTCTCGGGGTTTATTCTCAATATGGAACTCATTAAATAATATTCTGAGCATGGTAACCCAAGCCTGCAATCCCAGCCCTTGGGACGTGGAGGCAGGAGGATGAGGATCAGTGCAGTGTCCTCCTAGACTGCATAGCAAGTTTGAGGTTATCCTGGACTGCATCATACCCTGTCTAAAAAAAAAAAAAAAAAAAAAAAAAAGGAGGAAAGAAAGAAAAAGCTTATAGTCAGGACACAAGTCACCGGACAATGAGGATGGTATAGGGGCTGGTGAGATGGCGCATTATGTAAAGACACTGCTGCCAAGCCTGGTGTTCAATCTCTAGGACCCACATGGAAGGACAGAGCAGACTCCTCTAAGTTGCCCTCTGACCTCCACATGTAGGCATGCTCATAAATAAATGCAATAAAAATATTAAGAATAAATGGTTTAGAGAGTTCCAAGTATGAACATAGCCACACTCACCTCTGGCAATATAAAAAATATATTGTTGAAAAGGTTCCCACCCTGTGCCTGAAATACTAATACTAGATATGAAGAAACAAGGCAGTGCAAAGAAAAATGAATTCCAATAAATCTCTCTCTCTCTCTCTCTCTCTCTCTCTCTCACACACACACACACAGAGACAGAGAGAGACAGAGAGAGAGAAAGAGAAAGTTGAGAGACTTGATCACTTCAGCCTTTTGATGCTTCCAACAGATCTTTGATGATGTTTGCTCTAAATTCTTTAAAACCAATTGCACCGAGCTATGCAGAAGGGCAAATTGTAACAGGCAAGCTGCAAGCTAGGCTTTTATTTTAAGAAGCAACCTCAAGGGTTACGCACCAGTTCAGAGTGTGAGCCCAGTCTCACAGGAGGTTTCCAGCAGGCTATTGTGGGCCTGGGCGTTGACTTGTACTCCCAGCTGACCACTCTTCCCTCTAGGCCTCCTTCTGATGGCAGGTAAGGGAGGGAGTTGGTGAGACCAGTTTCCTAGGTCTCTTCCACTCATAACTTTCTGACACTGTGTGTCTTCAATTTGTTCTGATTAACAGCTAGATTTAATTAAAACAGGACATTAAATGCCTTGAGTGTTCCGGATTGTTGGATCTTTGCTCAAATAGCCCCCAAATTTTATATACTACATTAAAAAAATAAAAGTCTTTTTGGTATTACTTTATACCTGCAGGGATTGTAAAAGCCTTTCACATAATAGCTCAAAGTGTGGCCAGAAGGAATTACTTAAAGCAGAATTTTCAAAACATTTTAAATGACTCATAGTTTAAAAGAATAAACTTTTTGGGGCTGGGGAGATGGCTCAGTCACTGAAGTGCTTGCTTTGTAAGCATGAGGACCTGGGTTTGATATCCAGAATCAGGGTTAAAAAACAAGGGTGTGGTGCCACATATCTGCAGTCACAGTGCTGAGGAGGTAAAGACAGATCCCTGGGACTTGCTGGCTAACCAGCCTAATGGCTGAGCTCCAGGCCAGTGAGAGACTCTGCCTCAAAATCAAGATAGATGGTGTTCCTGAGGAATGACATCTAAGGCTGTCCCCTGGCCTTCGTGTACACACACAGACACACACACACACACACACACACACACACACATGCACTCACACACTCACACAAGCACACCTGCGCACCCAAACCAACAAATACACAAGAAAGAACGAAGTAAGCTTGTAATATCACACACATATCTACACAATGATAAAGATGTTGTGAAGCTGTCACTAGAGTGATATTACAGTTGTACATTCTAGCTCATATTGCATCCTAGCTCATCTTTGGCATTATGTTGGAAGTGATCCTGAGCAGCAGTACAGACAAAAATAAATAAATAAATAGACATATAAGTACTAGACTAGGGCTCAGAGTTTCTGTCTTCTAGTCTGGGCTCTGTTATCCTTTGGCTGTGGGACCTTGGACAATTCAATGAACTTCTCTGAGTGTTAGCCACCTTCTAACATGGGATGGCCTGCCTTATCTAACCCATAGGTGGTTGTGAGGCTTGAAAGCAATAAAACATGATATAAAATAATAGCCTTTTAGATCTTAAATATGAATTCTAAGTGTATATGAACTATATTAAAAATTAGATGAAGCTGTTTTCTTAGTGTGTGTGGGAACTATTTGAGAGAGTATATGCAGTTATATTGCAAATCAAGATAAGGAGGCCTATTAAGTTCCTAGCTTCCCTCCCTCCCTTCCTTCTTCTTTCCTTTCCTTTCCTTTTTGGGACAAGGTCTCTCTTTATAGCCTAGGCTGGTCTAAAATTTGTGATTATCCTACTCCGCCTCCAAGTGCTGAGAGGTAGAGAGAGGTGTCTATCATCCCTCCTTCCCGTCCCCTCTTCCCTTTCCCTTTCAGGTACTTGGGTTGAGCTCAGGGCCTCACACCTGCTGCCACAGAACTCTACCCCCTTTAGCTTCTAAATGAGGTCTTTTCTCATCATGTTAATTTTTCCATGCCCCTTTTCTTTCCCTTCCTTCTATCTTCACATTGTGACAGGTGTTTTGATAGCTTTAAAACCCAGTTCACACTAGTGTGGTAGCATATGCTCATAGTCCCAGCACTCCGGAGGCAGAGAGGATTAGAAGTTCAAGGTCAATCCTGGGCTACGTAGTAAGATTAGTTTACAAACACACATCCCAATAACTAAGAGCCTCAACTTATCCTATTTCAAAAAAAGGAAATCAAGAAGGGCATCTCTATTATTTTTTCACAAAAGCCAAATTTTGTGATTCCTCAAATGTAGCTTGTGACTGAAAGAAGCTGAGCAGATGATTCATGGATTAGTGTATCAAAGACTCCAGGTCTCCTTGTTATGGGTAAGATCTTTTACTTTTGGAAAAGAAAGACCATTTTATTTATTTATTTATTAATTATTATTATTATTATTATTATTGTCTTTTTTGAGACAGTCTCCCTGTAGCCCCAGCTGTCCAGGAACTTGCTATGTAGACCAGCTGGCCTTGAACTCACAGAGATCTGCCTGCCTCTGCCTCCCGAGTGCTGGGATCAAAGGTGTGTGCCACCACGGCCGGCTATTTATTATTTTTATTTCATGTGTATGAGTGTTTTGCCTGAATATATGTTAGTGCACCATGTGTGTGCAATGCCTGAAGAAGCCAGAAGAGGACATTTGCTCTCCTGGAACTGGGGTTATGGATGATTGTTAGTTGCCATGTAGGTGCTGGGAACTCAACCTAGGTCCTCTGGAAGAGTAGCCTGTGCTCTAAAGTGCTGAGCCATCTCTCCAGCTCCAGGTCTTTTACTTGTGAGTCTTGTGCTCCAGAGGAAAGGGACAGATTTGCAATAGAGATTTCCTGGAAGCTTCACTCTGGTTAGACCAGAATCTTAAAAAAAATAATTAAATTTGTTCTTTGAAAATTTCATACATGAATATAACACATTCTGTTTATTCTTGTTCTCACCCTTACTTAGTTCCCTTTGACCCCTATCAACCTGCTTCTTTCCTACAAATCTCCCATCCAAGTACTAACCAGGCTGAACTGTGCTTAGCTTTTGAGATTAGATATGATCAGGAATGTTCAAGGTGGTATGGTTGCAGGCTTCTTACAGATCTTTTTCCCACTTTCGTATCTTTTTGTTTTGTGACCCACTGAGTTTAAAAGGGCCATCTGTGTAACCATGAGTTTGGAGCGATCCTTTAGAGCCTGGTGGGCTCACGAGTGGGTATTGCAACTGAAGACAATGACCTTCCTTTCTGGAAATCTATCAGTGGCCCAAAAGTTCAGCTGTAGGGAGTAGGGCCCCATGAACCCCTCCCTGTCAGTATCTGACTGCTGCATGAGCCCAGGCTTATGTATGCCCAGTGCAGACAACTGCAGCCGCTGTGAGTTCATGATTGCAGTGGTTGGATCACAGGACCAGAACTTACACAGGCTATTAAACTTCTGATTGTGGGTTGGAGAGGTGGCTCAGCTGATAAAGTGCTATCTGTGCAAGGACCTTTTTACTTGCATAAAAGCCAGGTACTGCAGTGCTGGCCTGCACACTCACCTGCACACACAGACACAGACATAGACATAGACATACAGACACACTCACACAGATACACACACACAGAGACATAGGTGAAGACATAGAAACAGATACGGACACACACACACACATACACACACACTCACACACACAGAGACATAGATACAGACACAGAAACAGATACAGACACAGACACACAGACAAATGAACACACAGACACACAGACGTACACATACACATACAGACACACACACACAGACACACAGGCACACACACATATGCAGACACGCACAAAGACATAGATACAGACACAGAAACATACAGACACACAGGCACAGACACACACAGACACACACAGACACACACACAGGCACAGACACACATAGACATAGGCACAGATGCATATAGACACGGACACACACAATAAACAAGCAAAAACTTTCTGATTGCTTAGTCTAATTAAATGATCCACAGTGACTCCTTTCTTCCCAACAAGTAATACCAGAGCAGACAGGTGAATTAGAATTTGAGATTTCTCATTCTCTTTCTTCTTTGAATTGTTATAAATTACACTTATTCTGATCCGGCAATACCATTTCTTAGATATATATCCTAAGGAAACTAAATCAGTATTTTGTAGAAAGATATACCATTCACAGTAGCCAAGTTATGAAACTAAGTGTCTATCAACAGAAGGATTGATAAAGGAAACATGGTACATATACATGAGGGCATATTTTTCAGCCCTAAAATGATGATCTTGGGTGGGAGAGATGGCTTGGTGAGTAAAGGTCCTTGGTGCCAAGGCTGATGGCCTGAGTTTGATCCCTGGGATCTTCATAGTGAAAGGAGAGAACTGACTTTTGCAAGTTGTCCTCTGACCTCCACATGTGTACTATAGCATGTGAACACCCCTCCATACACACATACAAAATACATAAATGTAAAGAGGAAGTCTTGTCATTTGCAGCATCATGAATGAATCTGGAGGATATTATGTTAAAAGAAAGAAATAAGATACAGAATGACAAATACCACATGACCTCTCTTATATGTAGACTCTAAAAAAACTCATTTCATAGATGTAGAGAATGGAATAGTGATTACCAGGGGCTGGAGGGACTTGTTAGGGAAATGTTGAGCAAAGTCTGCAAAATTTCAATTAGATGGGAGGAACAAGTTCAAGGTGGGCTTGTGCAACCTGATTTATTTATTTTCAGACTCAGTCTTGCTAAAAATGTCAAAGTTGACCTTGAACTTGGGATCCTCCCACTTTAGCTTCTCAGAGATCTGGAACTCTGGAATTTTAATTCACCTGTGTGCCCATGTTACATGTTGGGAAGGAAGGAATCATGGTGGATCATTAAACTGGACTCAGCAGCCAGAGTTTTGTTAGCCCTCCATGAGAACAACCTCTCTTATTAATACACTTAGTTCCTGTAGGAATGACTTTTATGATAAGGACATAATCTGATTTAAGGACTTTTACCTAAGATTGAAAACAAAAAGTTACTGTTTGTAATGTAAACAAGCTCACAGAGCTTGTGACCTGGGCCTATGACTTTAATCCCTCCTTGCCCTCCACCTAAGGTAGTAAATGAATGTGGGTAAGCATGCTTTATACCTCAAAGCACTGCAAGCAGCACTTTTCTCATTACAAACAATGAGAGAAACTGAGAACCATCTGTTTGTAGTCTTGTGTGATGTTCTAGGCCTAGGGATCAAAGGGCAAGATTCTTTGATAAGGTGGGTTCTCACTTTTATTTCCCCTTTTCATGCTGGATGTATCAGTAAAAGGGTGAGGGAAGCTCTTGCTTGGGAGCACAGTTCTGAGAGACATCTGAAGGAACAAGTTCTGAGCAGTTTGAGTCTGCTCTTTGGCCTTAAAATGAATGGTAAGAGTCTCTCTCTCTCTCTCTTTCTCTCTCTCTCTCTCTCATCTCTTATTCTCTCTCTCTCAATATTTTATTATTTTTGTTTAAAAAATATTTTATTTATTATTATTTTTATTTTATGTGTATGAGTGTTATGCCTGCATGGACGTAAGTGCACCCATGTTGTGCAATGCCCGCGGAGGACAGAAGAGGCTGTCAGATCCCCTGGAACTGGAGTTATGGACAGTTGTTAGCTGCCATGTGGATGCTGGTATTTAAACCCAGGTCTTCTGCAAGAACAGTCAGTGTTCTTAACCACTGAGCCATCTCTCTAGCCCTATTATTTTTATTTTATTTGTAGGTGTGTATTGCCTACCAGTGTGTAAGCGCACCTGTGTTGTGCACTTACAGAAGACGGCATTGGATCCCCTGGAACTAGAATTACAGATGGTTGTTAGCCGCCATGTGGGTGCTGGGAATTGAACCTGGGTCCTCTGCAACAGCAAATAGTGCTCTTAACGGCTGAGCCATCTCTCCAGCTCCAGGCTATCTCTTTTTTAAACATCATCACAATGTGGATTAGAAATGCTACAGGTTCCTTATCTTGGCTAGGATTTTAGGCATGATCCAACTGGTCAAGCTTTGTATTGTATTGTTGAAAACTGCTAGTAGATTTTAAGTATTCTGCACCCACAAAAAACTATGTGAGGCAATGCATATGCTAATTATATTAATTGAACTATTCTACAAAACACACACATTTTTAAAAAACTATACCTCATAAATTTAAACAATTTTGTTAACTGAAGTATCTTAATTAACAAAGAAATGTAAAACAAAAATAAATGCAAAAATGATTTAGTGAGAAATACAGTTATGTCTCTCAACTGAATGACAATGAACAAATATTTTGTACTGCACAAAGATAAGTTTACAAGATAAAAAGCTTCATTTTATGTTAAATTGGGAATATGTTAGATTGGGTGCCTTCTTGTCGGTTTATATGTTGACATCTGTGAAAATAACTGGTATATGATATTGTGGGGCTTGGCATTGATTTTCATTGTCTAGGTAGTCTGAAATTTACATTAGACATAAAATGAACTAAAAATATTAAAAATAGAAGTTGAAAACTAGATTCTGTCTGAACTGCCACTTTTGTGAATAGAAATGGAGGTCTAGGCCAGTGAGATGGTTCAGCAGGTAAAGGTACTTGCCCAAGCCTGATGGCTTGAGTTAATCTCTAGAACATACATGACGGAAGGAGAGAACCAACTCTCACAAGTTGTTCTCTGACCTTCCATATATGTACTGTAACACATTTACACACACAATAAATACATAAATGTAAAAAATAAGATAAAAAAGAAAATAGAGGTCCAGAGACCATGACTACCTCAAGGTCACCTCATTTGTTACAAAACTAGGACCTTTAATGTGTAATTCTCAGTGTTTTCCTATGACTACCTTCTATGTTTTCTGATTCCAAGTTCATCCTTTCTACTCCATGGACTGTCCTGACTTGCTGACTAGGGTTCTCAGGTGAAGTTTGAGGCAGGAGTGAGGAAATGGGTCTTCTCCTCCTGTTTTTCCTTTTCCTATGCTGCCAGATGTGTGCTCCAGATACATATTTGTTTCTTCTTTTGCTTCAGGGAGAAAAAGAAGGAAAGTGGGTAAAGAAGGAAGGAATATAATGTGGTCAAGTGGGAGTTGGGAATTATCCCCCCCCCAAAAGAAATCCAAGTTTCTCTTCCAAATTCCTTCTTCTGGATTCCACATCATCCATCTATGCCTAAGATGATCCGGGGACTCAGTAAATATTCATTAATCAATATGAATGGTTGAAGCTCATTGTACTTAGTACACACATCAGGCATTGTAGCCACGGGTTTGCTTGGGGACTGGGATATGAGAGGATGCAGGAAAGTAAAAGAAAGTAAAAGGACAGATTTGCCCTGCTGCCCATGAGTATTAGGAGTTGCCTATTCTGCTCTTAGTGTTAGAACTGGAGTTCCCCTGGAGCTCCCACAATCTGTGCCTTGGATCTACTTGGGGGTGTTAAGTTTAGGCTGGGGGATGTCAGGGAGAATGAGAGTTTAGTGACTCACTGAATCTCAGTTCTTCCCTCAGTTCCATGATTTGCTTTTGAGAGTCCTCAAGTATTTGACTCAGATTCAGTGGGAGAGAGTCAGGGACCAGGACTTGTTACTCCTCATGCTCAGGTACTGGTTAGGGTCCTGCAGGTACAGGCTGAAATGGTTGGCTGCTTTCAGCAGCTCTAATTCTGGGGTAAAGTGGGATTGCCTAACATAAATCTAAAGAATGTACTTTCATTCTTCAAAACATTCATAAAGACCACCTTTTTACAAGGTATGGTAGGATATGATTGTAATCCTAGAATTCAGGAGGTAGAAGTAGGAGAATTGTAAGTTTGAAGCTGGCCTGGGCTACATACAAGACCCTGCTTTGAAAAAAAAGTGACTCCCTCATTCAACCCAAAAGAAAACAACTAGATAACAGAGCCAAAGTCTTCACTGGCTAGGGAGAGATGACTCACAGATCAGTAGATGAAGGTGGAAAGGTACTCAGTAAGGCACCACGGTGTGAAGACCCTGGGCCAGAATGTAAATCAACCGCTCCTTTAAAGGGGAGTCATGCTAGGGATAAAAATGCCAGTTGAACTAACAGCTAGCTACAAATGTGGTTGCTTTATAGTCTGTCTCAAGCCCCTTATTTTGTTGTAAAGTGGTCATGGCTTGGGTACCAGCAACATTTCTGCATGCAGACTGCATTTTGAGCCCTAGGAGAATTCACGCACATTCTGTGCAAGAGGCATGTGTAAGAATGTTCTTGCTAGTTTGTCTGTAATAGCTAAAACAGGCTTATAAATAACATGATGATATGCCTATATAGTGGAATCCCATGCAGTAGAGAAAGTGAATAGTTAAAGCATATTGACCTGAACCCATTTAAAAATCCCGTTGAACAGCACTGTGTGTAGTGGCCTACACCTGTAATCCTGGCACTTGGAGGGCTGAGGCAAGAGGGCCTGAGATTGAAGCCTGCCTAGGCTACACAGTGAGAGTATTGAGGAAAAAAGATTATTGAACAAATTGAGATTATAGTTAATATGGTTTCATCATGTGATGTGCAAAAGCAGGTACCACTAGAGAAGATACTGATCAGATGTTCATAACTGATGGGTTAAGACTGTAAAGAAAGGCAAAGGAATGAGCGGCACCGGCTTCAGGTCAGTGCCTTGTTCTGGGTTGGGAAGAGAAAGTGGGGCAGTTGGGGAGGACCCAGTGCAGAGGTGGTGTCCATGTCCAGCTTAAACTGGGTGATGTGCGCCTGGATGTTCAGTTCTGAGTGTTCTTCAAACTGTGTTTATATAGTATGTAATACTCTTTTGTATGATTTATTTTACAATGGAAATAATTTAAAACTATACTTAGCTAAAGCCAGTGCTTGCTCAGACCCCAAAGAAAGAAGAATTTGGTGTGGTTGAGCAGTCATGGTATCAAAAGAGTCAGAGACATTTTCCAAACATGGTACCTTAGTAGTCTGGAGTAGTATAAAAAATATCATCCACCCATATCTTCCCCCTCTACTGGACATGGGCAACTGGTGTGTGTGGACTCCTGAGACCATCGCTTGTCCATTCTAGGCCTCTTCCACACTCTGCAGCACACCCTAAGGATTTGGCCTGCGTCTCTGAGTTGCCACCTCACACTCCACTCCTTCCAGCTTTCTGTGGCTTCCTTAGGGAGAGGGCAGGATTCAATTATCCTAACTTCGAAGTTTTGGACTCCCCAAATGTGTACCAGTCCATTTGGAGTTAAAAATGTGAAAACATTTTGGACAATCTAGAAGTCTGATACGGCTTCCAAATTGTGGTCACTCGCCCTCTGATTACCTTTTCAGGGAAGGTTTGCCACTGGCTTGCTGAGGTTTACTTTAAATTCCAACTGGTTTGCAAACACATTCTTCATTGACAGCTCTAGCTTGAAATGTTTGGGCTCACTTTCCTCTGGGTAAACACATTGTCAGGTCTTTTTTCAACCCCACTTATTAGATAGTTTTTCTTGCCTGCAGTTAGGTGTCTGTCCACCTTAGAGCCATAAAAGCTGAGCGTCAGAAGGGGCCTTGGCAGTTACCCATCTGACTCCCCATCTAATGACACGATTGTTCTTGAAGTTGCCTGACCCCCAGCTTCTGAGAATTCCCTTTTAAAAGAGAATTGCCAAAAAAAAAAAAAAGAGAGAGAATTGCCAGAGGGATAGTGTGCACTATGCTTTATAATTTCCCCATAAATTTTGCATAAATTTTCATTTTGTCTTGGAGAATCAGAAATCAGCATGAGTAACTCCTCATTTGTGGATTGAATTAAGATAAAAAACAGACTCTTGTAAAACCAGTCCTAGAGGTCTAGAAGACCTTGTATGTTCAAGCCATTTTTTTTTATCCACTTAATGAAATCATGTCCTGGTTTAGGAGGGACAGAGAGAAAGCAAAGGAACTGGACACATCCACAGGTGTGGAAGTAGGAGCAGGAAGGACAGGAAGTCTGCGCTAATTGCTTCATCTGTTTCTTTGCTTTTGCTTTCTTGATTCCTTTAAAGTACAGAAATAAAGACACAGACTTTGCCCTGGGAAGGTAGCAGGACTGGCTTGACATCTCTACCCTATCTCTGTCTCTCTCACCTAAAGGTCTCTGCCTGCCTTTTCTCATGTGGCTGGGCCCACCCTAGAGGTGGTGATGACTTTGTGATGACTTTGCTTTTCTACCCATCTTCTCACCTCGGATTCTGCTCTGGTAGAGCATGGAAGTGGGCCATGACCTAGGTGTCATGGCAGCAGGAGTGTGTGGCAGCTGGTCACATGGCCTCTTTAATCAGGAAGAAGAGAGATAATTAATTGTGTTCACTCCTTTCCTCCATTTTATTGAGTCAGACTCCATAAAACCAGGAACCAGGAATAGTGTCTCCCACATTCGCGTTGGGTCTTTGTGCCTAGTTAAACCTCTTTGGAAATTCTTTTACAGACATGCCCAGAGATGTGTCTCTTAGATTGATTCTAAGAATGTCAGTGGGTTTAGGCTTTGAACCGTGTTAACACCTTGGTGGAAAATAGTCAAGGTGAGGGGAGGAGCCAGCCTGGAAAAGCTCATTGGTGCAGTGAGGTTGTTCTCTGCCTAACTGGCCTCTCTCATGCAAGCTGGGGACAGGTTCTGCCTAAAGGAAGGGAGTGGGAGATTTTTTTAAAAATTGTTTTATTTATTTATTTTTCAATATTTTATTTATTATTTTTATGTGTACATGTGTGTTGCCTGTATGTAGATAAGTGCACCCCTGTCATGCAATGCCCTCAGAGGACAGAAGAGGCCCTTGGAGGACAGAAGAGGCCCTCGGAGGACAGAAGAGTTGTTGGATCCCCTGGAACTGGAGTTATGGACAGTTGTTAGCTGCCATGTGGGTGCTGGGATTCGAACCCAGGTCTTCTGCAAGAACAGCCAGTGTTCTTAACCGCTGTGCCATCTCTCCAGTCCCATGAACTATTCTTAAATGTTCAGTGAATGTTCAAATATGCAGTGGTCCACCTGGATGGGCAGTCATTTCTACCTCTACTGAATAAAACTGGAAACATATTTATGTAGGGGGGGATTTATTTATTTTATTCTTATTAATTTATTTTTTTTTTGGTCTTTTTAAAGACAGGGTCTCCCTATAGCCCCAGCTGGCCTAGAACTCCCCGTGTAGACCAGGCTGGCCTTGAACTCACATAGATCTGCTTGCCTCTGCCTCCCGAGTCCTGGTATTAAAGGTATGCGCCACCACGCCCAGCTTATTTATTTTAATTTTATGTGTATGATTGTTTTCCCTGAATTGATGTAAGTATAAGTATACCTGTATCACGCAATGCCTGCAGAGGCCAGAAGAGGACGTTGGATCTCCTGGAACTGGGGTTATGGATAGTTGTTAGCTGCCATGTGGGTGCTAGCAACCAAACCTGGGTCCTCTGGAAGAGTAGCCAGTTCTCTTAACTGCTGAGTCATCTCTCCAGCCCCTGGGAGGAAACTCAAGCATGGGGTGAGTATATAGAAGTTACTTTTCTTGTTGCTGTGACAAATACCTGACTAAAACAATTTAAGGAAGGACAGGTTTGTTTTGACTCACATTTTATTTTATTTTATTTTTTTGAGAAAGGGTCTCCTTGTAGCCCCATAGGACCTGGAACCCACTATGTAGACCAGGCTGGTCTTGATTTCACAGTGATCTGCCTGTCTCTGCTTCTGGAGTGATGGAATTAAAGGTGTGTGTCACCATAACTGCTGGCTCACAGTTTGAGAGTACAGCTCACCATGATGGGCAAGACAGGGAGCAGGAGTTATGTGGCAGCTGGTCACATGGCCTCTTTAATCAGGAAGAAGAGGGAGGTAATTAATTGTGTTCACTCCTTTACTCCATTTCATTTGAGTCAGACTCCAGCAGATGAGGAACCAGGAATAGTGTCTCCCACATTCAGGTTGGGTCTTTCTGCCCAGTTAAACCTCTGGAAATTTTTTCACAGACATGCCCAGAGGTGTGTCTCTTAGATTGATTCTAAATCCCATCAAATTGGCAATCAAAATTAACTACCGTAGAGGGGTAACTATGAAGTCCAGTGGGCATGTGACGCTCAGGCAAGGCCTAGTAATAACTATGATCGGGTCTGGGCTGGTGGATGGGGCTTGGTGGCAGGGCACACATAGAATTGGTAAACTGAATAATTTGTAGCAGGATGCCCTGGTCAGGGTTAATGAAAGGCTATATGAAACAGTCTAGAGCCAGACAGGACATCAGGGCCACAAGCTAATGCTCAGGGCTGGCCTTTGTGTCTTGCAGACAACCAGAGGCTGGAGCCCCTTTCAAGGCTCTGATCCTGAAGCATGGTCCTTCCTGGTCCCCAGGCTTCCCCTTGGCATGCTGGGCATTAGAGACTGACATGGGGCTGATGCCCTTCACAGACCCACCTGGGTCCTGTTTAGAGTCTGGGAGGGAGAGGAGCTAGGAAAGCCCAAGAGAGGCTGGGATGGCCACAGATACTTGGTTGTGTATTTATGTGTACAGGATTAGATAAAGGCAAGAGGATGGGTGGTTAACTGGGTAGAAGATTAGGACATGTTGATAAGACTGCATCAAGTCAGGCATGGTAGCACATTCCTGTAATCTCAGCACTTGGGAAACAGAGGCAGGAGGACCACCTCAAATTTGAAGCCAGCCAAGGCTACATAGTAAGAGTCTATCTCAAAAAGCTAATCAACCGAGGGGTATGGTAGCATGTGCATTTAATCCCACCACTGGGAGGCAGAGGTAGGCAGATCTCTGTGAGGTCAGGGCCAGTTTGGTCTACATAGTGAGTTCCAGGCCATCTGGGCTACAGAGAGACAGTGTCTCAAAAAACAAAACAACACAACACAAAACAAAAAAACCCCAAAACTAACTAACCAACCAAACAATATTGTATCACAGATTTTGCAGCAGATTATGAAGCAAAATACATTACTCCATTATGGATCCATACAAGCACCATCTGCATGAGTCATTTGCATAGGGGAAGGAGGTGAGGGGACAAGAGGAAAGGGGTTGAGAGTTTCGCCTAGACAGAAGGAAGTACCTGGCAAGTACTCTGACTTTGTCTCCCAGTCCAGTGGAAGGAGGTGATAGGGAGGGAGTGATAGAGCTATTTCACAGAGTGTCAGGGGAACAGAGGTCCCAGTTGTTTGCTTTGGTTCCAAAGAAGCATTCAGGGACACTGGGTAGAGAAGAGCATTGCTGTTCTTGTACAAAGCAGCATGCGACTCAGCAAAACATCTCTCACTGAGTATGAAGGCAACAGAGGGTGGGACTCCATGGTGAAACCTCCACCCTTGATAAGCACACAGCTACATTTTCAGAGGGCAGCCTGGGAGTTTTGAGATTCCTTCCCAGACCTAGAACATCTGTGTGGATTGAGTCGGACTAGAGGACAGGAGCCAGGAAAGTTCTGGACACACCTGTTAATTTTCCCCTAGTTAGTACCCACAGTCTAGTGAGAACTGGAGACTTTCCAGTAATGGGAGTTAACTAAGTATGATCTTCAAGGATCAGTCTTGAAGGAGACTCCTTCAGGGCAAGATGGACCTCCCTGAACAGGCCACTTTCATGAAGGCCTTGATAAATTTTACCCCTACACCCTTAATTTCATAGAAATTTTCTGAGTCTGTAATTATCTTGTTTTCTTTCCTTTAGTCCAAGGGTCATAAATTTCTTTTGTGTGTATAAAGAGCCAGATGCTAACTAGTTTTTGCTTTGTGGACTGCACAGTCTCTGGTAGAAGTGTTCAAGTCTGCTATTACAGCATGAAAACAAGATTGAAAGATTGAAATTAATGAAGGAAACTGGATTCCAGTACAGTTGTAGTTGGGGACACTGAAATCAAAACTTTATATAGCTTTTTGCAAGTTACAAAAGGCTTTTTAAAAAATGAATTGAAAGATGAACATTTTTAACTTGCAGAGCACAAAAGTGGTCTGTGGGCCATAGCTGGCTAATCCTTATGCGAGTGAGAATGGTACGCCACTGTATCTCTAGTGCCTATAACAGGCCTTCCATACTTACTAGGTGTGGTACGTGTTCAATAGATATTTGCTGGAGGAGTGGCTGTGAGTGGAGGAGTAGATGTGTTCAGGAGGAGCCAGTTCTCTCTGGTATGGGCTGGACCTCATACTGGTGTTGTCCTGGGACAACTGAAGAACTGGGTAGTTGGTGTTTCTTTTGACTCCTGAGTTTCTTTCAAACCACAGCTTTAGCCTTCCCAGATACTATACTATAGTGCTGTATGGAAGTCCACAGTTTGGAACCAAGAACGTCGCTTGAGTGCAAACCAACCCATGGGTAGATTCTATAGTGTAACCTGCCAACATAATTAAGCTGTGAAACTTTACCTTAATTCTTCAGGTGTTTCCTTAATCCACCAAATGGGTCCATGTCATGGCTAGCCTACCTTGGAATATGCTGTGAAGAACAGAGTCAGGGCTTTGCAGACACTCAAACATCTCCATGGGGGCCAACTCATCCATATTCTTCAAATTGGACATTTCCTTTTTCTTTTTCAATCTTGTTTTATATAAGCAGGTCTTACTATGTAGCCCAGGCTGACCTCAAACTCATAATCCTTCTGCCTCAGGCTTCCCTGTGCTGGGAGTTACAGGTGTATACCACCATGCTTACCTTTGGATATTATCTTATAATCAGAATTAGTTCTACAAATACATTCTGTGAGAACTGAAGGACACCCTAAACTAGCTTAAAAAAAAGGATAAAATATAATACAACAGCACAACAAGACAGAAAACCTGGCTTCTCCTCAAAGACAGCCCATCTTGGTTTATATCTCAGCCCATCTCTGCCAATACCTACACTTGGTTTCATTTCAAGACTGTCTTGATTACTACACGTTTTCTCATCTCTCATGACTCATTCCCACACTCTTTTCTCACTTGGCCTCAAGCTTGCCCCTTTCTTCAAGCAATATGGTTAACCACAAACCACCCAACACTACAGAGGTCCCCATGCAGGCTCTTCCTCTTGGGATCTGCATCTGGGTTCTTTCCTCAGCCTCCAATCTGTGTGAATTCTTATGTCAAAGCTCTCTTGAGGACCCAGCTGAGACCCTGGCTACTGGCCAGCAGCACCCCAGAGTTCCTCCTCACAGGCTTTTGGGTGCCGTCCTGACAAGCAGCAGCAACAGAGTTGGAGCAGCTCTCGCTCCCACACTTCCCATGTTGCCAAAAGCTTGCCCAGCCCAAGGGTGGAGTGGCAGGGGCTGGGCGGTTGACGAGGCTCCTTCAGGGCTTCTTCAGAAGGCTTCATCAATAATGGGCCTTGATTATTCTGACATTAGGAAGCACAGTCTTTACCAACATATTGCCCTTTTTAAAGAACATGTTGCTTGATTTTTAAAGAGAATGTAATCTACACAGTACAGAAACTTTAAAAATATTTATGAGCAGAATGCAAATAAAATCTCCCATGGTCATTCCACCAGAAGAAAAACACTAGTAAACATTTCAGAAGTACTCCTAACCCACTTTATAGTCATACTATTCTAAACACACATCATAGTGCAATCCCATTTTGTCATCTGATATGTTTTCACTTGATGCATCATGCATACACACCCACATCATTAAGCAGCTTTTATAATATGATTAAATCTTTTTATTGCATTTATTCATTTATTTGTGTGTGTGTGTGGGGGGGGTCAGAGGACAACTTTCAGGAGTTGACTCTCTCCTTGTGGGTCCTGGGACTGAACTGAAGTTTTGGGGCTTGGTGACAAACATCCTTACCTGCTGAGCCATCTTACTAGCCTGATAATATGACGTTTCTCTTGCTATGCTAGGTTTGGTGATTATGGACACATTATATTTAGGAAACACTGCCTGTTAGATACTGAGTTTGCTTCAGTTTTTTCGTGTGGAGATGAGCATCATTATCAATGGGGGTATGTACATCTTGCTGCTTCTTTAGGACACATTTTTAGAAATGGAATTAATTAGGCCGAAGACTCTGCACATTTTTTAAGGTCATGTTGCCTTCTAGAGATGATCCAATTTTGTTCCTACCAATATGGCAAAAAAGTCTCCGATCCTCAAGACCCTTGTCAGCACATTATTAGATACTTAATGACTTTTAATTTGATTGATTAAAACATGTGAAAGCTCATGAGGCTGAAATTTTCTATATGATCTTTTAGCCACTTGTATTTTTCTTGTGATTAATCTTTGTAAGTGTAAATAATTCTTTACTTATTCTTTCCTCAAATATATTTATTGAGCATCTCTTAGATTCAAAATTTGCCTGCCATAGAGATATGGTTTTTTTGAGAAGGGGTTTTGGGAGAATCAGGCTGAACTGTGAGGCTGGGGGCAGGGAGGAGTGGGAGGTGGAAGGGTGGATGTGAGGACAGGAGGTGCCCAGGTGCCCATGAGGCAGTAGGGTCAAAGAGAGCATGAGGCAGTGGGGTTGCCAATGGTTTTGGGGAATCAGGGTGACAGAAACCCCGAAGAGACGCAGTCTAGAGTTTGTAGGAGTGATGTGAAGAAGACTGGCTGCTGGAACTCTTGGTCAGGAGGGGAGAAGGGTCAGAGTTCCTAACATCCATCAGCCATCATGCTGAGTACTAAGTTGCTTACTCGTCATACCTAGGTCCTATTTCAGCATTTTTGACTGAGGAGCTGTGTGGCAGCCATTCCGTGTTCACTTTCAGGCAGGGAGGAAGGGGATGTTTACTCCTGGATCTGTCTCTTTGTGTGTGTGTGTGTGTGTGTGTGTGTGTGTGTGTGTGTGTTGCATGCACCCATGCATATGCATGGAGAGTTGGATGTCAGGTATCCTGCACTATTGATTTTCACCCTATTCCCTTGAAACAGAGGGTCTTTCACTGAACCTGGAGCTAGTCTGGAAGTCAGTAAGCTCCAGCAATCCTCCTGTAGCCACTTTCCATAGCGTTGGGGTTACATTGGGTGCAGTCAGCTTTTTACATGGGTACTGGGGATTTGAACTCAGCTCCTCATGCTTGTATAGAGACTTCTTTTACATGCTGAGCCATGCCCTAGTCCCAGACCTCTCTCTTAACAGAGAGCAAAATCTTTCTTAGACGTTCCAGGGAGACTTTTTACATTTCATTGGCCAGAACGGATGTAAATCATTGGATCATATGCCTACTGCTAGACTCAGAGGGAAATGGGATTATCATAGTGGACTTAGACCACTCACCACTCAGTCCTGACAACCACCCCACTGTCACACAAAGAAAGTTGGTTCTGTTAATAAGGGGAAGAGGTGGATGGTTGTTGGGTGGGCAATCACCGCCAATGTCTGGTGCAGAACTCTGGCATCCCTCCTTGCTTTATTCAGTGGGTTGAGGGGTGACAGCAGGAAGAACAAAGAAAAAAAAAAAGAAGAAAACAGGGTAAGGGGGTCACATAGCCCTTTCAAGAATTTGTAATATAACAGGGAGAGGAGACAAGACATATACATGAGGATATAGATAAGATAGAGCAGGAATATAGACACGACCAATCAAAGGAGGCTGAGAAGAGTGTGGGCTGGAAGTTTGAACACCTAAAGTACCCTTAGCTATATGACCTTTGGGAAGCTTGTTAATCTCTCTTCTGTGAAATGGGAACTATAAGAGTTTTCTTTTTAGACATTAATGGAGAAAGCAGTCTGGCAATTTTTCAAGTGGGTAATATAGAGTTAACATAGACGCCAATAATTTTACCCCTAGGAATCTACCCAAGAGAAATGAAAACATATGTTCACACAAAAATTTGTGTATAAATGCTCACAGTAGCATTATTTATAACACTCCTAAAGCGGAAACAACCCAAATGTCCATCGAGGATGAATGGATGAACAAAGTGTGTGTTTACACTATGGAACGTATTGCCCATAAAAAGAAATGAAATACTATTATATACCACAATGTCTGTGAACCTCAAAGACATAATACTAGAGGAAAGAGTGCAGAGACAAAGGATCACATAGTGTTTGATACTATTTATAAAAAATGTCAGAACAGGCAAATCTATGGAGCCAGAAAGCAGATTAGTGGTTGACTGGGGCTGACAGGGTAGTATGAGATTTCTTTTTGGAGTGATTTTTTTTTTTAAATTCAAAAACTGATTGTGGTGGTTATATTGATAGAACGCTCTGGTTGCAGAAAGTCGCCATTATCAATAAGTCACTTCCCTCCCTCCTGAGAGGACTGTTTGTTGAGACAGCCTGTTTCTCCTGTCTCCTTGAGCAAATGGTCCCAAGAGGAGATCATAGACCCTCTGTCTCTCAAGATAAACCAGAGCAAACAGTGCCAGGAAGAAGGGGGGCATAAAGAGGCCCATAAACTTCTCAGGAGTGCCCCTGATCATGTAGTCAATCAGCCACAACTATATCCTATATAAACCCCAATCCCCCCCAACCCTCCCAACGGTCAATTCCAGCATATGGGAAAGCTGCTGTCTCTCCCTGAGTTGCTTCAATAAACTCGGTCTTGTCTGAGGTCTGGCATGGTCGCCTACTTTTTTCTCCTGTTGTTCCTTCATTCTGCATCCCAGAACCTAACATATATAACTCTGAATATAGTAAAAGATCATTCATTAAGGCTGGGCGTGGTGGCACATACATTTAGTCCCAGCACTTGGGAGGCAAAGGCAGGTGGATCTCTGTGAGTTCAAGGCCAGCCTGGCCTACATAGTGAGTTCCAGGCCAGATGCAAAAAAAAAAAAAAAAAAAAAAAAAAAGAAAAAAATCATTCATTGATTATGTACTTTAAATAACTAAATTGTATGGTATATGTTGGTAAAGTTGTTAGAAAAAAAGGAAGGGAGGGAGGGGAAGGAAATAAATAAATGTTGGAGTAAGGGGTTAATCAGAGGGTATTTGTCCAGGACACCTAAACCTTTCTATTAGATAGACATGGTTGTGCCTAAGTATAAAATACATCATGTCACAGGTGTCTTTTGTGGAAAAAGTGAGACAGGCTTAGGAGACAGCGAATCCTGTGGGGGTTGGGTATTGGGAGGCAGGGGGAAGCTGACCAAAATGCATTTTCCTAGAAGTCCTCACTAAGAAGGCGAGCATGGAGTGGACAAGGTTGTTAAACAGGACTGGCTATTGTTACATGGCTGTTCTGTTAGATACTGGCCTAATTGTGGAGACTATGGGTAAAATATTTGAAGGGAAGCTCTGGGACATGTGAGAGCTTCATGTTCTGATGACTTAGGAATTCAGATGTTCCTAAAACAACCTGGACCTCTTAGCTGGCTGGGATCAGCTGGGCAGGACTTCCTCTGGGAAATGACTTTTGAAGATGGGAAGGGCAACCAGTGATCCATGCTCAGTGGGTAGGCAAAGCCTTGTTTTCAGCCTTGGGGACCTTGTTGAGGGCACATGCCCTCCCTCAGGAGAGAGCAAGTCCCCCTACTGCATTAGAGTCTTCCCCCGCCCTGCAACCCCAGCAGTAAGTCTACCTATGGCATCAGGAAATGTCCCTTCATCTTGCTGCCCTATTAAACAAACACAGACAAATTACAACTTTGGATTCTATGTCTGGGACCTTGATTCCCTCAGAGCCATTATGAGCCAAGCTGAGCCTTTGCTTCCTTTTTTAAAAGTAAATCACCCTGACTATAACGACCCACTCTTATTCATCCTCCACCTGCCTTCGCCCACACTGTCATTATCACTACGATTCCTAAGAGCTCAGATGGAAAAGGGCACTGGACATTCCCTGGAGTGTTGATGAAAGGGAAAACAGATAACCCCTAGGTTATTTGTGGATTTATTACAGAGGGACTCTGTGCCTTATAAGCTTACATTATAGGCTTTTGTTGTTTTCAGGAGTGCTGCTTTCTACACACAGCTTGGTACCTGGGCACATGATCTGACCCACTACACACCATATACCAAGTACCCAGCAGTGACTTATAACCAGATTTTAATGTATCGTTTCTCATTATCCAAGGGAAACTTTCCTTACTAGGGCTTGTTCAGCTCAGAGCCATGGCAGGGAGACAGTGCTGGGGGACTTTGTGACTGGAAAGCCCTTTGAGAGGTAAAAACTGAGAGGCAAATTGGTGTGGCATATCCTTTTTTTTTTCTTTGCCAAATTCTCAGCTGCTATCTGCCCTAGTTTGTTCTTCATTGCTGTGACAAAATACTCTGACCAATACCAACTTGGGGAGGAAAGGGTTTATTTGTCTTACATCTCCCAAGTTGCAGTTCATTAGGGAGCCCAAGGTAGGAACTCAGGGCAGGAGCCTGGAGGCAGGAGCTGGAGCACAGGTCATGGAGGAATGCTGCTTACTGACTTGCTCTCTTGGCCCCTGCTCGGCCTGCTTTCTTATGCAACACAGGCCCACCTACCCAGGGGTGGCACCACCCACAGTGGGCTGGGCCCTCCCACATCACTCATCAAGAAGATGCCCCTCAGACATGGCCATAGGCCAGTCCAATAGAGGAAATTCCCTGATTGAGGCCCCCTCAACCCAGGTGTGTCAAGTTGACACTAAAGTTATCCAGCACACCATCTAACCTAGTCAGGCAAAGCAGCATGATCTAAAGATTTTACAGTTAATATCCCCAGAGGATTGGGATGGGAAAATGTTAGTAAATATTAAGCCCATGTTTCCCCAGCCTTAGACTATATATTTCCTGGGTCCTGACACCCATAAGCATCAGAACTCATATTCAGTGAATTACTGGAAAAAATGTTCATGAGCCAGAGGTAGTGGTGCAAGTCTGTAATCCCAGCATCCAGAAGGCTAAGAAAGGAGGATCACAAGAATGAGACCATCCTGGGCTACAGAGAGAGAGAGAGAGAGAGAGAGAGAGAGAGAGAGAGAGAGAGTGTCCATGCATCTGTCCACAGATATTTATTATCTATTGTAGAGAAAGCCTCTACTGACCTGATCCTGATCCATGGCCTCAGTGAGCTTTATACTTTGGTGGAAGCTTCAGGAAGACAACTAAAAGAGAATGAAGTGTGTGTCAAGTAGAAGGGAAAGAAATGGGGTTTCAGAAGAGATTAGGCATGTTCGGGGTGGTAAGACTGTAGACTAGACAGGGGGTTTCAACAGGAAAAATTGCTGCCTTCCAGGTCTTTGTGGTCAATAGACAATGGCTATCAAAGGAATGTGGTCTGCACATTGTGCTGCACACTTTATACTTCATTTATAATTTAATTATCACATCAACTCTATAAATACACATTACCTGTGACTCAGAAAAATTAGATCACTTTCCCAGGATTATATTTCTAGTACAGGTACAGAAGTGAGTGTGCGTGTGTGTGTGTGTGTGTGTGTGTGTGTGTGTGTGTGTGTAGGCCAGAGGTCAATATTAGTTGTTTTCCTCAATCCCTTTCTATCTTATTTTTTGAGACAGAATCTCTCAGTGAATCTGGAGTTCACTGATTGGGCTAAACAGGCTGATCAGTGCACTGGGGAGATTGTCCTGTCTCTGCTTCCCCCATGGAAATTACAGGTGCCTGCCTCTAAAACTGACTTTTTATGTGGGTTCTGGGGATCTGAACTCAGGCACTTATGCTTGGGTGGCAAGCACTTTACTAAGTCATTTCTTTAACCCCAGAAGTGAGATTCATAATCAAGTTCAAGATCACGTTCTTAAGATTAGTGCTTGGTGGCCTAACTCTTGACTACTGCAAACTCAGTTACAGGAAGAGCAGTGGAGAGCAATCTGTGGTTCTGACACTACTGCCTATTGGTTGTTGGTCTCTGGAACTGCCCAGGACAGTGCCCCATGCCAGAAGACCTGAGGATCGGTACCAACTTTAAAAAAAAGAAAAGAAAAGAAAAGAAAATGCTTATTTATTATTCTTGCTCTAAATAGAAGAACTGTTTAAGACTTCAGTATTTGCTGCAGCCTTCCTGGGCTCACAGGTACAGAAGGAAGGTGATCTGTTTTGCAATAACTCCTTCAAGTCTTTGGCAGAAACCACAGCCTCCCCACAATGTGCTCATGGAAAGATGAGCTCAGCTGCCTATGTCATTCCCTTTAAGGCACAGCTGCAGGAGAGCTTCAGCTGCATTGACTTGGAAACCCTGAAATGTGGGTCAAGAGTCTTCGGCTGGTCTTAGCAGTTGTTATTTCTGATCCCTTTCTGCAGGGAAGGGGCAGGTCATGAAGCCTGCAGGTGCAGGCTTTGGACACATGAACAGACTCCACAGATGGTGACACTGATACATTGCAGACATAATGCATGGGGTGATGTGGCCTTCCCTGCTGTCTGGGTCCTCATGTGTACGCCTCTCCCAGGCTCAAGGATTTGTATTTATGCCAAGACAATTGTAACAGAGTTTAGCTCTGTTGTCATTTGGGCTACACCCAGAAGACCAACTGTCCTTGAAGACAGGAAGGGAGGCCCAGAAAAATCTTAGGATGCAGTTTGTGAGCTTAACTTTTTGCCTAAGAAACATTGTCACACTTTATGGTCAGTTTTGTTTTCCCAACAGAATGAAGGATCTGGGCTTGTTATTTCTTCTCTCTAGTTTTACTTCTTATGTGTTCTCAGCACTCAGCAAAGTTCTAAGCATGTAATGGTGCTTAGTGAATGCATGCCAAGTCTATCTAGAAAAGAAGCACTGAAGAGACTTCAAGCCCATTTGGAAGTGGCCTTTTGTTTGATGAACTGAGTTAGGCATTCATCAACAATGACAAAACACCTGACATAAGCAAGAGGGGCAAGACTGTTTCAGTTCACAGTTTCAGAGATCTCAGTCCACAGTCTATTGATTTTGATTCTGAGCCTGTGATGACTTAGAACATTATGGTGGTGAGAGTATACAGCAGAGGATACTCAGCTCATCATGGATGGCGGGGGGGAGAGAGGGAGAGAGAGAGAGAGAGAGAGAGAGAGAGAGAGAGA